>NW_007231320.1:84466-233218 GCF_000164805.1 Carlito syrichta | reverse complement strand
TCGTGGGCTGGGGGATGGGGGTAGCAAAGTGATAGCCTTTTTGGGAACTCACGTTCAGAGAATCTCACCAGTTCACCTATGCCGTCGCCATCTTGCCCCGTCTCCGGCTATTATTATTAACTCAGTTTAACTTGCATGAGTTTCTTCTTTTCTTCTAGAGGAGGGGGTAGGTGGGGAAGGCCGCTCGCGGTGAACGTTTCGAGGTGGCGGAGCTCCACGGTGGCTTGAGATCGAGGGTGGGGGGCGCGACGGGACGGCCCGGCGGGGCCCGCGCGAGGAGAGGGCTCCGGGCCGGAAAGGGGCACGCCTACATGTTTTTTATTTACATTTTTATTCTGAATTAATGTAAAAATATTTTAATATTTATTAAATAATTAGATTTTCCTTCTTTAAATTGCTTATTTAAAACCTTTACCCACTTTTTATATTGAGATCCTTCTATTAGACTTTTGCCAGTCTGTTTAAATAGTGTCAAAAACTAAGACACTCCAAAAAAAAACACATCATTGGATATGTCAAAGGGTCACAAGAACGACCCTAAACAGTTTTGAACAGTCCAGAGTATAAAATAAATATTCATAAGTAAATACAGATTGAAATAAATGTTTGAAACATAAATGAAAAGGGATATTAGACAAATCTGTGTGGAAGAATTCCAAATAACTTATTTAGATACTGCCCTATTGAGGGGGTGAAGTATTACATCTCCCTAACTTTGAGTTTGGACTACTCCTAGTTGACATTTTTCTGAAGAGTACATTATGGAAAGGCATGTGTTGGCAGGCCAGTGTGAGGAGAAAGGGTGACTTTACAGTGAAGAAGTCTGATAAATATATATTAGTAATCTAGTTTAGTATCAGGAGCTAAATTTTATGCTGATAAAATGTCCCCTTGATGTGATGTGAGGAAAATGACACTTTACTTCTGTGGTCTTCCCCTCTAAAACCCATAACCTCAGTCTAATTACAAGAAAAAAATCAACCACGTCCATACAGAGATATACTTTATAAAATGGCTGACGAGAACACATGTCAAGACATCAAAAACAAGGAATATCTGAAAAATCGTCAGTCTCCAAGATCCTAAAGAGATATTGCTAAGATCTGAATGTGTTCACCCAAAATTTATATGTTAAAACTTTACCATTGGAATAATATTAAGAGGTAGGGTCTTTAGGAGATGATTAAGTCATGAAAGAGGAGACTGCATGAATGGAATTGGCACTCTTAGAAAAGAGTTGCCACAAAGCAGGAGGTATCACATTTTCAGACTTCAAACTTTACTATAAGGCTACAATAATCAAAACAGCCTGGTATTGGTACAAGAATAGGCACAGAGACTAGTAGAACAGGATAGAGATTCTAGAAACAAAGCCTCAATTTCTCAATCAACTTATTTTTGACAAAGCCTCTGACAACAACCACTGGGGAGAGGAGAGACTATTCAGTAAATGGTGCTGGGAAAACTGGTTGATGGCATGCAGAGGATTGAAACAGGACCCCTACCTATCACCTTACACAAAAATTAACTCTAAATCAATCAAAGACCTAAATGTAAAACCTAAAACTATAAGAATCTTAGAAAATGTAGGAGATACCCTAATGGAAATTGGAACTGGAAACCAATTCCTGATCAAAACCCCAATAGCCCATACCATAAGGGATAAGATAAACAAGTGGGACCTCATCAAATTGACAAGTTTCTGAAAAGCAAAAGAAATCATCAGGAGAGTAGATAACTCACAGAATGGGAAAAAATATTTGCCAACTGTATATCTGACAAAGGCCTAACATCTAGGAACTCAAGGAACTCAAATGTGCCAAAAGGAAAAAAAGTAAACAGCCCCATTCAAAAGTGAGCAAAAGACATGAATAGACACTTCTCAAAAGTAGATATACAGGCAGCCAACAGACACATGAAAAAGTGCTCAACTTCACTAATCATCAGAGAAATGCAAATCAAAACCTCATTGAGATATCACCTAACTCCAGTAAAAATGGCCATCATTAATAAGACAAACAACAACAGCTGCTGATGAGGATGCAGAGAAAAAGGAATGCTTCAACACCACTGGTGGGAATGCAAACTGGCACAACCTCTTTGGAAGACAGTGTGGTGATTTCTGTAAGAACTAGAAATTGACCTTCCACATGACCCAGCAATCCCCCTATTGGTAATATACCTGGAGGAACTCAAGTCATTCTACCAAAAAGATACCTGCACACGCATGTTTGTTGTAGCTCTATTCACAATAGCAAAAACAGAGAACCAACCATGCTGCCCATCAAAGCTGAACTGGACTTTTAAAAATGTGGTACATATACACAATGGGATATCATGCAGCCATAAAGAAGGACAAACATATGGACTTCACAGCAACTTGGATGAATTGAGAATCTATCATACTCAAGGATCTACCACAGAAACAAAGAACAGAGTACCGTATGTTCTCACTCATAAGTGGACCTTGAACAATTATAATACTATAAGAAAGGAATTGAGCTGGGCTCGGTGGCTCAGCCTGTAATCCTGCGCCTTTGGGAGGCTGAGGTGAGTGGATTGCCTGAGCCTACGGGTTCGAGACCTGCCTGGGCAGGTGAGACCTCATCTCTACAATAAATCAAAAAATTAGCCGGGCGTGGTAGCGCGTGCCTGTAATTCCGGCTACTTGGAAGGATGAGGTGGAAGGATCGCTGGAGCCAAGCAGTCGAGGCTGCGGTGGCCGGGAGCGGCCACTGCACTCCAGTCTGGGTGACAGAGTGAGACTCCAACTCAAAAAAAAAAAAAAAAGGAATTGGCAGTGGGGAGAAACTGCTGATGGGGAGTGGGGGTGGGATTGGCAGTTGAGGGAAACTGCCAGGGGAGGAGGGGCACATCTCATCAACAAGGGTACCTGCATAATGAATATGCATATACCTAATCCTGAATTGTACTCCACATCTTTAAAATAAAAATAAAAAAAGAGTTGCCAGGGAATTGTTTGCCACTTTTGCCATGAGAGGTTGAAGAAAGAGGTGCCATCTTGGAAGCAGAAAACAGTCATTACCAGAAACCAGATCTGCTGGCACATTGATCTTGGACTTCCCAGCCTCCAGGACTGTGAGAAAATAAAATTCTGTTCTTTATAAAGTACTCAGTCTCAGGTATTTTGTTATAGCAGCTCAAATGGACTAAGAAATAGTAGTTAAATATAATATGCCATCGTGGATGCAATCTTGGAGCAGAAGAAGGACAGTGGACAAAAACTAGGAAAATTTGAGTAAAATGTGGACTTTGGTTAATAACAGATCAGTATAGATTCATCAGTTGTGACAAATGAAAACAGCAATATAAAATGTTAACAATACAGGTAATCGATTTCCAAATATAGAAAAGCTCTCGGTACTATCTTTACAACTTTTGGTAAACAAAAAACTATCTAAAAATAAAAATATTTTTAATGCTGCTCTTTTATTCTCCTACTCTGTCAATTGTCTGTAATTTTGTCATGGTGACTATATTTCACAGAAACCTACATGTGTTGGTTGGTTCGACAAGGATGTGGTAGTAGAGGTGAAGCAAAAAGAACAGGTTTGAGAAATAGTTTAAAGGGTGTTAAATTTGATATGGGGAGCAAAAGAAAACAAAACATTTGGGATGAATTCCACATTTTTTACTTCAGGAGTAGAGTAGTGGATTTCTAGAAGCTTAGCATTATTGTGATAATAAATAGCATCTTATTTTCTATTTCAATTTCTAAATGTTTATTGCTGTTGCAAAAATGCTATTGATCTTGCATATTGATCTTGTGGTAATGTCTTAATCATTCTAATAGTCTTTCTGCTAGTTATAAGGGGTTTTCTTTATTAATGATCAATTAATTACAAATATTGAACATTTATCTACCTCCTTTTATTCAAATGTATGTTTTTTTTTTCTTTTGTATTTAATTGGACAGATCTTCCAGTATTGTGTTAAATAGTAGAAGCATATCAAATTTTTTGCCTAATTTATTTTATATATATGTATATATATATATGTGTGTGAGAGAGAGAGAGAGAGAGAGAGAGAGAGTGAGAGAGAGAGAGAGAGAGAGAGGGAGGTGCAGTCTCACTCTGTCACCCAGACTGGAGTGCAGTGTCTGCTCCCAGTCACTGCAGCCTCGACCTGCTGGGCTTCGGCGATCCATCCATCTCAGTCTTCCAATTAGCTGGAACTACAGGCATGCGCTACCACACCCGGCTAATTTTTGATTTTTATTGTAGAGATGAGGTCTCACCAATTTGCCCAGGCGGGTCTCAAACCTGTGGGCTCGGGCAATCCACTCACCTCGGCCTCCTAAAGTGCTGGGATTACAGGCTGAGCCACTGATCCTGGCCTTTGCCCAATTTATAATATTTTTTAAAAATCTGGTCTAGCTTGGTGGCTCAACCGGTAATTCCAGTACTTTGGGAGGCCGAGGTGAGTGGATTGCTTGAGGCTGCAGGTTCAGACCAGCCGGAACAACTTGGCGAGACCTCATCTCTACAATAAATAAAAAATTAGCCAGGCGTGGTAGCGCATGCCTGTAGTCCTGGCTACTTGGAAGACTAAGGCAGAAGAATCGCTGGAGACCAGCAGTTCGATGCTGGGGTGGCCATGAGAGTGCCATTGCACCCTAGCCTGGTCAACGGAGTGAAATTCCAACTCAAAAAAAAAAAAAAAATCTGTCATAGTTTCTTCATTAACTCTGACATTTGATATTGGTTTGTGTTTGTCAATTTGTTTGTTTTGCTTTATTTTGCAAAAGGTTTGGGTGGCAATAGTGGTGTTAAAAGATAGCTTTTATATGATTAAAGATGTTTTCTTTATTCCTATAATTATTTTTTTAACTTACATAGGTACCAACCATTTTCATCAAAAGTTTTTTCTACATGTATTGAGATGATCACATGATGCTTTCCTGCAGCTCATCGGTATGATAAATTATGTTACTACATTTTCTGATGTTAACTGTCCTTGCCTTCCTGACATAAAACCTCTTTGATTCATGGTCTGTTTTTAAAAAATATGCTGCTAAATTTTGTTGGGCAATTAATAGTTAGCAAATTTTAATCTATGCTCAAAAGAGAAATTGGTGTTGTACACACTTTTTTTATAGTGCCTTTATCTAGTTTTGATATTTTGCTGGATATGCTTTCTCTTGTCATTAAAAATTTATTCTCTATGTTTTTTTCCTGCTCCGTGTTATTAAAGGGGCCTGAATGGGTTTCATCAAAGGGCTCCTTTGCCCTCTGGCTTCTGGCAAAATTTGGTCACTGATCTCTTTCAGGCAAGAGATTCAAGGGGAGGAGACAAATGACATTCGAGTCTTACTCCTCTCAATCCCTTTACGAGAGATAGCAGAGTTTGATGCTTCCCTCTACCAGAGTTTTCAGCTCCACTCTAAATTCTTCCAATAATTTCCTCAAATTGCCCCTATAGACCATAGAGCAGTATTGGTTTCTTCTGAGTACAAAAATATTTGTCCTTCGTTTTTCTGACACCTGCCCATACCATTGTAGAGCTCTTTCATTAAAGTCCCCAGGATTCCCCAGTGTGAATGTGCCCATAGTTTCCTGCTTGGTCCCTGACTGACACAGATATCAAAGTTATACTCCTTTCAAAGAGTTAGTTTTACATCTTTTCTTTTTTGCTGTAAGAAATAAATTGTGTAAAATAGACACATATTCTTTTAAAGTTTGGTGTGACTTGCCTATAAAACCATCTTTTTAGGGGCAACGATTTAGTAATAGTGAATAATCTGTAACCATGTCTGTTTCTGTTTCAGTTTTGGAGTATTATACTACAAAAATATGGATTTATTTTGGATTTCAAATTATTGGCATTTAGTAGTTCATAATATTCTTTTGGGTATCTTTCACACCTGTAGCTACTTTCCCATTTGTTTATTTAATTTTTTTGACTTTTTCTGTTATTTGGCTCATCCATTACCTTTGTAATTTTGTTCCTCACATGTGCATGGTAAAATAGATCATTGCATTTAAATCAGGAGTTTGAATATGAAATTAGGATAAAAACTTGTATGCATTGTTTGGGGAAAAAAAGCATTACACATTCTAAAGTGATTGAAATACCTAAAATATTGCTATAGATGTTAGAGAGATTAATTTTCAACTTTATTTTTTTTAATCCTTGATTTTGGAATGTTTGGATTAACTGACATGTCAATGAAAAAAAGGCATTTGACCAAGTTACAAAATTTGTTAAGAATTTTGCCAAGGCAACCTGCAAACTATAAATTTCATCATCATTCCTGTTGCAGTAGCACCACATGTGACTCTTCAGATTTAGCCTAGTGTCTTCTCCATCAGTCTCCACCAAAACAGCAGACTCTGCATAGATGCTTAGGATTCTGCTAACTGAGGCTGAGCAACCACATGTCTGAGTTTAATACATCACTTCCCGACTGGGATGAAACAGCCAACTACAAGCCTTTTCAAGTGGCTACCAAAAGGAGGCAGGTAATAAAACCCAATTGCTTGAGAGGAGTTAATTACCTGTAGAGTGAAATTTGTCTAATGGGACAGAGGAAGCGGAGAGAGTCAGGAGATGTTTGTTCTCTTCCTCTGTCTGATAGAATGTCAGAGAGAGCCTTCATAAGAGAGGACCTCCTGAGTGACCAGCTGTGTTTCCTTGCAGCAATTTGGAAGCAGAGTAACTTATTACCCTGCTTTTGCTGTTCCCGCCTACCCTGCACACTTTCCCCCTCTTTTCACTCTGGCTAGCTGACACTGCACATCTCAAATGAACGTTGACATTTAAGCATTTTGTAAACACTGTTCTGTAGGAAACCCAGGCAAGACAGGTACTATACCAATCACTCAGTTCCAACAAAAAAAATCCTTCATGGGAGAGGATCTATTCTCTGCTTGGGGAAGGAGAATTACTCACTTTCTAACGGAAAAAGATAGTTTTGGGGATTCATGATTTTGGGATGTTTCCTTTTCTCGATTTGGGAACAAAAATAGCAAAAAGTTTGAGCCAATCAGAGCCTTGATTTTTCTTCAGTTATCTCACCAAGAATAATATCTCCATAACCAAGATCCCTGGACAGGTCTGGAACTTCTGAACAATTCAGTTGTGATTGTCTTAGAGCTCTTTTCCACCGTCTAAGAAAAACCTTCCTCCCCACATTTCCACAGAAATATAATATTTTTAGGTAAAATCAGTTTCCTGACAGTAACTCTAGCATCTTTCTTTTGAATTCTGAAAAGACTTCTAAGAGGTAGCCTTTGTTTCAAGCCATTCTGGCTGTAGGAGGAAATATTGTCTCAGGAGAAATTATTAAAATGTGTTTTTCTGTGTAAATTAGAACTACAGTAAGCCACAATGCCACTTCACACTCATTAGATTGGCTATATTATTAAATTTTAAAACATGAAACAAAAACAAAGACAACAGAAAGCAGCAAGTGTTGGTAAGAATGTGAAGAAATTGAAATCCTTATACATTACTGGTAGGAATATAAATGATGCAACCACTGTGGAAAGCACTTTGATGGGTCCTCAATAAATTGAACACAGATTTACCATAGAACCCAGAAATTCCACGACTATACACAAAAGAACTGAAATCAGGTGTTCAGGCAAAACCTGGTACAGGAGTGTTTATAGCAGCACTATTCACAACAGCCAAAAGGTGGAAACAACCCAAATGTCCATCAGCTGATGAATGGGTAAGTAAGATGTAGTGTGTCCACACAATGAAATATTTTTTCACCATAAAAAGGAATAACTACTAATACATGCTGCAACATGAATGGACGTTGAAACATTATGCTAAGTGAAAGAAGCCAGAGACAAAAGGCCACATTGCTTCCATTTATATAAAATTTCCAGAACAGACAAGTCTATAGAAAAAGGAAATTAATAGTTTCCACAATCTGTTGGAAGAGAGGAATGGAGACTGCTTAAAAGGTGTGGAGTTTCCTTTGGAAATGATGAAAATGTTCCAGAATTAGAAAATGGTGGCCAGGCTCAGTGGCTCAGCCTGTAATCCCACGCCTTTGGGAGGCTGAGGTGAGTGGATTGCCTGAGCCCGCAGGTTCGAGACCCGCCTGGGCAGCGAGACTTCAACTCTACAATAAATCAAAAAATCAGCGGGGCGTGGTAGTGCATGCCTGTAATTCCGGCTACTTGGAAGGCAAAGGCGGAAGGATCGCCGGAGCCCAGCAGGTTGAGGCTGCGGTGGCTGGGAACGGCCACTGCACTCCAGTCTGGGCGACAGAGTGAGACTCCAATTCAAAAAAAAAAAAAAAAGAAAATGGTGATGATTGTACAATGTTGTAAATGCACAAATTGTTATTCACAGTGAATTTTATGTTAGGTGTATTTTATCATGGTAAAAGAATAAAAATAAATACATAAAAATAAATGTCTAACTTCACCCTACCCAATCTTTAGATACTCTTTACCCTTTTCAAAAACACTTTCCAACTTGTTATTGAGAGTCCCTGACGTAGAGAAGTGGGGTCAAGAATAGTTGGTTCTTAAGTGAATTCCTGAAGTAATTCTCCTTAATAATTACTCAGAACCACCATTTTCTTTTCTTTCAGCACTGAATAACTTTTGATAATATCTCCTATAGCTACTAATAGCAAAATCGACTTGTTCAATCACAAATGCCCACTAAAGGTGCTAGCTCAAATGCTGATTTCACTAATGTCCACACCGAGGCTCAGAGGCTGCTTTTTATGTTGCTTATTAATTCTTTTATAATTGGCCTCATTTTGGAAATCACTTTGGTTGATGAATGTCTATGTTAAGAGCACATATGTAAGCTGGGCTCGGTGGCTCAGCCTGTAATCCCGCGCCTTTGGGAGGCTGAGGTGAGTGGATTGTCTGAACCTGCGGGTTCGAGACCCGCCTGGGCAGGCGAGACCTCATCTCTACATTAAATCAAAAATTAGCCGGGCGTGGTAACACACGCCTGCAATTCTGGCTACTCGGAAGGCTGAGGCGGAAGGATCGCCGGAGACCAGGAGGTCGAGGCTGCGGTGGCCGGGAGCGGCCACTGCACTCCAGTGTGGGTGAAAGAGTGAAACTCCAACTCCAAAAAAAAAAAAAAAGAGCACATATGTCTGCCCCCATCATTGCCAAGACTCCTTATGCAAATGTGGCAGATGCTTTACAGAGCAATTTCATAGTTAGTGAAATAACTGTTTTTGTTTTTACTTGTTCTTTCGTTGGAAATAGTTTACCTAGGTCTCTGAGTGTTAGGAATAGCCATCTCTCCTGTTTGTGTACTAGGAAGATAGTAATTCAAGAGCCAACAACATATGACCCATTGACCACTGACAAGAGTGATGCCAGCTTGTACCCTAGGATACCTGCGTGGAGAATATCTCCACTCCCCTTATCTCCTTACAGTAGCTCACAATACTGGTAAGCAACTAATAAAGGAAGGTGGTGTTATTCAGAAAAGGAAAAAATAAAACTCTTCTCACATGTGTAATTGTGGGTAATCTAATTGAGATTTCTCTTGAACCAAGACTGTGATAAAAACAAGTCTCTGTGATAGTGCCTTTGAAATGAACAAACAAAAAAGGAATCTAGAGACTAGTAATCCTTGAGTGTGAATCTAGAGTAATATAACTTTCAAGGTTTTATATAGGAAGGGGACATTTTGCTTCTCCTAGGGTTACAGCAAATAGTTCTATGAGGATAAAAATGGAGAAAGCAAGCTGATTCTAATAATGCTGATTTTGAAATGAAATTAGATAACCCTGCTCAGAGAAATTGTCCAAATTAAGTAATGTTCAACACAGTATAGCCAAAATTACAGTTATCAATGATATTACTGTTATCAATGATAACAGTAACAAGGTTAAATTTAAATATCTGGTTCTTCAAAAGGGATACATTTGAAGAAAGATACTATTTTTTAAAATCTTCTATCTACCAAAAAAATCCATGTGTAATCTATATAGTATACATACCAAGTAGCTAATATATATGTTTTCAAGAAATGAATAAAGAGCTAATATTAGAGACAATTTTTACCCAAAAAAAGTATCCAGAATCAGGAAGCATTTATTTGCTACTAATTTTCTATAATGCATTTTTATTTGTGAAATATTCTAAACATGAGAAATATTTCTCTTATACTCCCATGCCATTTTAAAAAATATGGAAACATCGTTTGTCATGACGAAAATAATACATGAGGATAGAATAATATTTAGTTGTTCAAGGCAACACATTTTTGTGAGGAGAAAGATATATTTGGCATTCTACAAAGTAATTTTATCAGAGAATTGATGATTTAGAAAAAGGTGATTTTTTGAAAGTAGCCAAAAGGAAATCTATAATGGAGACCCTATACATGGGGAGACTCCCAAAAAAGAATTTATTTATAAAAAATGGTGTGCTTATTCAAGTCACCTTCAAAGTGCTCTCCATTTGGCACAATTCAACTATTGAGATGTTTTTTTCACTGCTCAAAATAGTTTTTGAACTCATCAATTTTGATGTCTTTTAGAACTTCTGCCATTTTTTGTTTCACCTCTTCCACATTGACAAAACTTTCCCCTTTGAAGACTTTATTCATCAGGGTAACAAAGAAAAGTCACTTTTGGGGGAAACTTTATGAATAGGGAGGGTGGGTTATGGGGGTCATGCTGTTTTAGGTCAAAAACTGCTGAACACTCAGCATGGTAGAGGTAGGTGTGCTCACAAATCACTCATCATGAAATGATCAAATGCTTTGAAAGAATCTCCAAAAATAAAAATAAAATGCACTAAAGCTGAATGCAGCCTCTCACAACAACGCTAGCTGGTACACTGATGCCAATGGGCTTCAAGAACACTTGCCTAGCAGGGGAAAGACTGTACCACAAGGGTTTGCCCTCCAAAAGATAATACTTTTTTTGAGGGTTCCCCCTCATAAAACAAATTAAATTGGACACCATTGACATTAAAATAAAGAAACGGAAGCTCAGTAATTGGAGGATGGGAAAAAAGATCTAATCAGAACTGGAGTGACTCAGGTGAAGCAAAAAATTATGCTGCAGTCACAACTGTAGCCTACAATGAAAAGTGGGATAAGTAGCCTGTCTGTAATAAAAGTTATAAACTGCTGATAAGCTAGGAAGAAAAGTGAGAGTGTGGTGCTCTGTGAATACAAAAGGTTTAGTAGGTATAAAGAAATTGGCAAACTAATAAGTATAATAGTCACAATATTAATTCCGCCAAAATCATTTTTTGAAAAGCTACCATGTGCTGACCTCTCTGTGAAGTGCTGGGAATGCAAAACTAGAGAGACAATTTTGTAGACCTCCAGATGACATTCTAGAGATAGAGAAGAGGACAATGAAATTAGCTAAAAACTTTTATTGAGGCATGAACAGTGTTTTAACAGCATAAAGGGGAACTGTTGAGTCTTTCTACTAGAGTAGCCAAAAACCTTATTGAGAAATGGTGGTCAGTGGGACTTTCATGACCAGGAGCTACAGACCGGGTGGAGGAAAATGCTTGCGGATCACAGGCAATGGGGTATGATTGTAGAAAAGGACAGCACAGAGTTGAAAAGACTGAAAGAAACACCAAATATTTTAAAGCCAGACTCTCACTATGGCAAGTTTTACAGTAGTCATTGTTAGCAACCAGCTGACAGAGACAGGAAGTGCAGAAGACCAACAGAATGGGTTGCTTCTCTATAGCTTTATTGCTGTCACTTTTTATATACTGACATCCAAAGGTGTGCAAAGAATCTTAGTATATCTCGGCACCAGCTGTAATACTTCTGTTTTCTCCTCTCCTCTGGTTTAATTACAGAGTTGATTTGTCCATTCTCTCTAATGCTTCACATATATCTCTTTGCAGTTTCCACCACAGAGGGAGTGTGTATGTGTGTGTGTGTGTGTGTGTGTGTGTGTGTGTGTGTGTGTGTATGTGTATGGTTTGTTGGTTGTTTTTTGATCATGGAAATAACAAAGAGATCAAGTTTGAAGTAGGAAAATTTGCTTTTCTATATTTCATCTTGAAGACTCTTTTTATCTCCTAAGGCAGGGGTATTCAACCTCCAGACCATAGACCAGTATTGGTCTATGGCCTGTTAGGAACTGGGCAGTGCAGCAGGAGGTGAGTGGCAGGCAAGTAAGTGAAGCTTCATCTGTATTTACCATCACTCCTCATCGCTCGGATTACTGCCTGAGCTCTGCCTCCTGTCAGATCAGCACTGGCATTAAGTTCTCATAGGATTGCAAACCCTATTGTGAATTGTACATGTGAGGAACCTAGGCTGCATGCCCCTTATAAGAATCTAATGCCTGATGATCTGAGGTGATACTAAAGCAGTGATACTAGCACTGGAGAGTGACTGCAAATACAGATTAACATTAGTAGTGAGATTTAACTGCACAGAGACCAGAATAAATCAATTGCTTACAGACTAGTATCAAAACCCTACCAGTGAGTGGCAAGTGAGTTGACGTATTTCAATTGTGCGGTTACATCAGGCTTTAAGTCAGAATCTGACATTTATTTTTGTGAGTGGCTCACCTATCATTTTATTCACCACTTCCATCTGTGCCTCCTTTTTATGGTAAGTTGTATAATTATTTAATTATATATTACAATGTAATAATAATAGAAGTAAAGTGCACAATGAATCATCCCAAAACTATCCCCCAACCACCCACCTGGTCTGTGGAGAAATTGTCTTCCACGAAACAGGTCCCTGGTGTCAAAAAGGTTGGGGACCACTGCCCTAAGGTATTCTTTCTGAGCCCTGGCAAATCCTGGCATGAAATCTTATTGATAATTTATATTCAAAGCATTCTTCTTTTCAAGCAGGAGATAAGTGGCAGGCAAGCAAGTGAAGCTTCATCTGTATATATAGCCACTACCCATTGCTCGCATTGCTGCCTGAGCTCTGCCTCCTGTTTTTATTAGAATAAAAATCGTCTCTAATGATACAATTTTAGCTGTTTTATTTTTATGAAAATAAAACAGAAAGATACTTGGGGAGAGCAAATCTTTAACATATTTTATTCTGCAACATTTTGCAGACAGATACCTATTTCTCTCCTATGTAATGCAAACATTGGATACAAAGTCGCTTTAATTTATAATTCAAATTTTAATGTATTTGCCACTTTACTATCTTAAAAAAGAGTACTAACATGTATTATTTAATAATTTTATACTTACAAAGCAGTATTCATATGGCTTATTTTATACAAGCCCTGGTGTAGCCCTTGGTGATGTTTTTGCTATTACTCCTATTTCTGAGATGGAACAACTGAGACTCAGTGAGGAATTGAGTGGCTTGCTCTGGGTACTACAGCTAGTAAGGGACAAATCCTAGGCTTGTAGTCAAGCCTTCTGCCTCTCAGCTGTCTGCTTTCTTTTCCACTACCTCTATACTACTCTGTTCCGTGATGCTCTACAAGTTTGTCACCTATGGTTGCAGAGTCCATCCAGAGAGATAATCATTCAGTATGTGGGACCCCATGAACATGCATTATTCGTATCTCAAGTATTTCAGATTCAGGTAGTTCAAGTATCATAACTTGAGAAGCAGAGTTGTACAAGCTATCTTGGTTGATTATGCAAATTAGCAGCGCAGAAGAGGGTTGGCCCTTGGGTTTAGCAGGGTCAACCTAAGATAAAAGCAGGTCTTAAATGAAACATATCTTTAGTCCTTTTGCCTCTAGCCCATCTTGTCAGGGACAGCCACTCCTGCTCTGTAGTGCCCAGTCCAGCTTGGTCCTGCTTGGCTCTAAACTGTCTGTGCAACTTAAATTCTCATTCTGCTGGATTAGAAGGAGGAGTACCAATTAAACTCCATTTAGTGTTTTATCCACCAGATGACTTGTATTAGAAGAGAAGTGGGAAGGTTTGAACCCCATGACATCAATTTCATATTATGTAATTTTTAAGTGAAAAAGATTATGAAATAAAAGCCATCAGGAGGAAAAAGGGAACTTGACATCACCCCAAAATTATTTCACAAAGGTAGCTTCACAATCTGAAAATAAATAGGGTTACTCTAGCCTTGCTGAACAGCTGTGACTTGAGAGTCTTATTGTTTTGTTCTGCTGGGTTTTGTTGTTTTATATAGACACATGTTTCACAGGACATCTATAAACAATGATGATTTAAAATGTAAAGATTAATATGTTTATTTGGAAGTTTTAACATAAGGAAATTTTAATGACCAGGCTAGTATCTTAGTAGTCAAGAGCACCAGCTTTGGAGACTGCCTTATTCAAATGTCATATAGTTACAGTCACCCAGCAGTTGAGTGACAATCACTCATCTATAAAATAAAGATCAATTATTTGACTCTGGGGAAAAAGAATGAAATAATGGGTGTAGACTACTACATCTTCAATAAAAGGTGAATCTACCTGAATCTGTCTTATTGAAGGACAGCCCATTTGATTCTCATTTTTCATGGTGGACTTGTCTTATAAAGTCACTGTGAACAATGAATTAGCTAATGAACCATTGTTTCTAGAAGAAATACAGGGTTAGGTTCCTGTGAGCCTCTGGTCACATTTTTGCCAACTCATCAATACATAACCTTGTTATATGAGTGTTTCTGTTTAAAGGCACTTCATTTTCTATTTATTGTTAATTCATTAACATTGATCTCATGGCCAACAGCACTGTAGCTCATGACTAAGTGAAGCTTATCTAATACGAATATTTTCTTTGTAAGGCATAACACAACCTTCTTGTACTTAGGAACACTAGATAGTACTTCAGCACTTCTGGTTGGAGGTCATTTTAAATAGAAAAAAATAATTCAAAAAGCACAAAAATGCAAAAAAGCGTGGCACTAAATAGTCTATGAGAAGGATAGAAGCTTAGAGTATGTGAGTTAAAACAAGAAAACAGAGCGTCACCTTGTTCACCCACAGCTGCAAACAAGTACATTAGATGACTCAAACTTTTTGCCACTCTGCACATGTCAGCAAATGGCCTCAAAAGTGGAATAAATATTGATTTTAAAGTTAAAAGCAAATTTTGGAAGTTAGGCAAATTCATGAATTTGGAATCCAGGAATAATGAAAAGTGACTGTGTAACACTGTTGTTGAGTGTGTGTAATCTGTTATGAGACAGACTGGCTTCAGCACCACAATCTGTATAGTCTTGAGCAAGCAAGTGGCTTGTCTTCTTTTAGTCTCAGTTTCCTCACCTGTGAAATAAAAGTAAGAATAGCTCTAACCTCTTGAATTTGTGATGAGATTGCATGTATTAGATTGGTGCAAAAGTAATTGCGGTTTTTGCATTGTTGATATTTGCTGTTTGATATTGGGGTGCATTCTTAAATGTGATCATGTTATAATCATTTTAATGTGCATTTCTCAATTTGTGTTGTCTTGCTAATGACATTACTAGCTGTTTATTTTTTATATATTTTATACTATGGAAGTGATGTTAGACAAACACAAATTCAAGTGATTTTCTTATTCAAGTTCAAAATGATCATAAATCAGCAGAGACAACTGCAACATCAACAGCACATTTGGCCTAGGAACTTCTAAGAAATGTACAGTTCAGTGGTGGCTCAAGAAGTTTTGCAAAGGAGATGAGAGCCTTGAAGATGAGGAGCATAGTGGCCGGCCATCAGAAGTTGGCAATGACTAGTTGAGAGCAATCATCCAAGCTGATCCTCTTACAACTACTTGAGACACTGCCAAAGAACTCCACGTCAAAAATTCTATTGTCATTTGAAGCAAACTGGAAAAGTAAAAAAACTTAATAAGTGGGTGTCTCATGAACTGATTGAAAAAATTTTTTAAAATCATTGTCTTCTCTTATTCTATGCAAAAACAGCAAACCATTTCTTGATTGGATTGTGATATGCAAAAAAAAGTAGATTTTATATGACAACTGGCAACCTCCAGCTCAGTGGTTGTACTAAGAAGAAGCTCCAGAGCAAAGTCAAATTTGTACCAAAAAAGATCATGGTCACTGTTTGTTGGTCTGCTGCCAGTCTGATCTACTACAACTTTCTGAATCCTGGTGAAACTATGCATCTGAGAAGGATGCTCAGCACATAGGTTAGATGCATGATAACCGCAATACCTGCAGCTGGTACTGGGCAACAGAAAGGGTCAAATTCTCTACTGCAACGCCCAACCACACATCCCACAACCAACGCTTCAAAAGTTGAATGAATTTGGCTATGAAGTTTTGCCTTATCCACCGTATTCACCTGACCTCTTGCCAACTGACTACCACTTCTTCAAACATCTCGACAACTTTTTGCAGGGAAAATGCTTCCACAACCAGCAGGATACTGAAATGCTTTCCAAGAGTTTATCAAATCCCAAATCATGGATTTTTATGCTACAGAAATAAACAAAACTTATTTCTCATTGGCAAAAATGTGTTGATTGGAATGGCTCCTACTTTGATTAATAAAGATGTGTTTGAGCTTAATTATAATGATTTGAAATTCACAGTCTGAAACCACAATTACATTCGCACCAACCTAATATAAAGTATTTGCTTGATACAGTTAAATGGTCAAAACTGTAAGTTACTAATGAAAGAAAAACCAAATAAAGTAAAAAAAATTAACTCCAATGTAAGTGAAATTTTTGTACTCACCCCTCCCAAAATGTTGTAGGAGTGGAAGAGGAAGATAAATTTGACTAAACAATTTACTGCTTCCTCCTTATTTCCTGTATATAGGTGGAACAAATTTTAGTGTCAGATATAAAGTGTTATATTCTAATATGAAAGTGATTTTGGTGAAGTATCGTAAATCAATAATGTCATTTTGAGAGTCTTAACTAAAGTAGGCAGGTGCTAAGTTTTAAATGGGGCCTTGTGCTAGAATTTCAATTAATGCAAATGAGATAGAGCATTGAACTCTTAGTACTAATTTTATTTGCCTAGATTAAGCCAGGACAAATGAGCTCATGTCTCTAAGGAGCTGATCTCAATGCTGAAAGGTAAATGCACATAGTCACATGACTTAAAAATTCATCTCTTTTTATACGCTTTAAATTGTTTCTATTTTTTAATAAACACTAGCTTTTGCTGAAAATCCTAATAAGGTATTTTCAAACTTAATCAAATTGTGCAATGTCTGTGATACCCAAAGAGAAAAAGAGAATAACCTCATTATTAGTAATTAATCCCAAAATGCTTGCTTGAGAACAGTGCCCACTTAAGACAATGCTTGAATTATGCCTTATTTTATTTCACTTGAGTTTATTCAATAATTCAAAATTTTACCAAATAGTGCAAAACAGAATAAAGAAGGATGAAAACTTATTAATCCAAAGCATGAATGAGTAGAGGACTTTTATCTCTTGTGCCACCTTGTGATTATAGGCTGCTAGGTAGAAGTGAAATGATGAACAACATTCTTCATTCAATGAAAAATGTTTCCAAAATAAATTGGAGAAAATCATGCTCACTAGCTGGGGTTCTCAACTCTTTCTGGCTGAGGATCTTAGAAAAAACACCAAACAAACTAGCAAGCAAACAAACAAAAACTAAGTAACTTTCTCTCCAAATAAATGCATACCACATATACACCTTTTTTTCTAAAAACAGTATTAGCAGGTTTAAAAATGTACTAGAGGTCTATGGCACCCAAGTGAATAATCTCTTCTCCTGAGATGTGGAGAAGAGTCGCCTTTAAATTGCATGCAACTGATTTTTTCACAGATGAATCTTTTGAAAATAATAATTTAAACAATGTTTAGGAAAGTCAAAGTAAAAATTTTTTGTAGCTTTTTTACGGCTGCACTCCCCCATTGCTATATGTATGTGTATTATGTAATACATATATATATATAATGTATATATTAGAGTTGTAGGGTGCATATGAGGATTTGCTGCATAAGTAAATTGCATGCAGGTGAGGTTTGGGCTTCTGGTGAGTCCTCTCTTCCCCTGGTAGTGGACATGGTATCCAGTAGGTAGTGTGTGCTCCTTATTGCCCCTCCTTCCCTCCTCCCAGTTTGCAGCGCCCAGCATCAGGGAACAACTTCCATAGATATTAATTGAAAATGCTGTTTAGAAAAAACAAAGCAACTTGTAACTTTAATTAGCCTTTGTGTACTGATAGAACCTTGTGGACTTTCTGTAAATTGGTATACACACTGTGGAGATTTTTCCAGTAGAAACCACATGACTCATTTCAAGAAGAAAGGCAAAGAGAGGGTGAACTACAGGGCAAAACAGCTTTATGAGTAAGAAATAGGCAGATATCATTCCATTCTGCAATGTTTGATGGGTAGTGCTTGGAGAAATGATTTACTTCTTCCGTAAGTCTATAGCCCGAAGCAAAGGATTATCATCATTCGGGTCAACAAGTGTCCTATACTGTCACAATTTCTATTCTTGCATATTTCACAGTTCATTATGCTCCACAGACATATCATGGGAATTCATCTCAATCACATTACAAAAACATTCAATGACTGGAAGTGATTTACTTTTCAAAGATCCATTGGTCACATTACTTGGCCTTAATAGAAATATACAATTATGGTGGATAATGCCATCTAACACCATGATCCAGAGTTTCAATCTGACACCCTTTGGTGCTTATCTCTGTCATCATCCAGAAGCTTCATCAGATGCCAAGCTTGGTCATGCAGAGAATATAAATTTAAAGAGTCATTTCATTTATAACAAACAGACCCAGCTGGAGCACAGCTGCTAAATGGGAAGGCAAAGCAAAATTTCCCGCTACCTGGGAAGGCCTAATTATAAAACCACCTAAACAAGCTTTAAAAATCTGTATGTGACTAACCCAAAATCAATATGGATTTAAATTAAAGAGAGTAAAAAAAGGTGAAATTATCTGATTCACATATTACAGAAGAAATCCGAAATATTTTATAGTTTCCTAAAATCCATATGTGTTAATTGAAATTGTTTTGGATTTTAACATAAATTACTGGTTTCTCTATATGCAAACTTAAAGTCTAAATTTGGAGTAATCCAGACCACCCCCCAAAAAAAGTGAATTATAGTATTTTTTGTGCTTCTAGCCAAATGTTCCTCATTAAAGAACAGACAGCAAAAGATCAGCAAGTAGAGTATATGAAAACAAAATTTAAAAATTTGAACATAATTGCAAAGGTCCTTGTAATATCAAATAGGTAAATGAATTTACATATAAAGTCTCTGTGGCATTTCCTAACATTTTAGCAAGTTATGACATAAAATTTCATTGTCAGCTGGATTCAGTGACTCAGCCTGTAATCCTGTGCCTTGGGAGGCTGAGGTGAATGAATTGCCTGAGCCCGTGGGTTCGAGACCTGCCTGGGCAACTTGGTGAGACTTCATCTCTACAATAAATCAAAAATTAGCTGGGTGTGGTAGCGCGCACCTGTAGTTCCAGCTACTTGGAAGGCTGAGGCGGAAGGATTGCCGGAGCCTAGCCGGTCGAGGTTACAGTGGCCGGGAGCAGCCACTGCACTCCAGTCTGGGTGACAGAGTGAGACTCTAATTCAAAAAAAAATTTCATTGTCATTGTGGGTATACTATTCATGATTGTCCTCTTTTGAAATATTGACCTTGGAAAATAAAGTGATCCTTGATCTACATGATTGATCCAACATCTTAACTGCACAGGGAGCTAAGATCCCTCATTTTGCATCAGGGACTTTCCAGCAGACCAGTTCTGGATCCACAGACTGCAGAGAAGTCCCAAGTGAGGAAAAATTGCATAGATTTTCACTTCCCCAACCCCTATCTCCTTTAAATAGTCTTATTAAAAACCTGCAAAACGTACAGTTTTCATGAGAGGTGTACATATCAAATATTTTCCCCAGAGTTTAAAGGCTTGACTGTCTTGATCTCTGAGTGCTGTATTGGTGCATCATAGTAAGCAGGTTAAGTATTTCACAAATACTACTTGGACTTGACTTTGGACTTATTTCATTTTATGAGTTATGCCAATCTAGATCATCCATAAAGATGCATCTATTCTATAACTAATCCCGACTAGCAATTGTGATGAATGCACTTGAGAAGTCACAGTTTTTAAAAGCATAAATTTAATATAGGGTTTTAATTTTAATTTATATTGCTTCCTTTTCTTTTTATCTAATGATTTCCTTCTTTGTGGTGAGAAAAGAACAATTCCTATTATCACTAAACTGTCACAAGATTTTTAAAAATGGAAATATACTTTACATAATAAGATTTAGTTTGGATTTAACCTAAAAAATATCTGAGAGAATGAGGCAAAGAAAAATTTATAGAAATAAGACTTCTACAACCTCTCCTCCAGTTGTACACCATTTGTCTCACAATGTCATTCACAAGTCTTTCCTTTTTTACTTTTCCGTATTTGTGTTTAGACTTGACTTTTTCAAGAGAACCTATTCTATAGTTAAATAATTCTTCCTGTTTTGTAGTGGTAATTAGTGTTCAAACACCTCCTCCAACATATGTTATTAAAGCGTATATTGTCAAAAGATTCTTAAAAATGAACACAATTATGGTGCTCCTCAAAGGAATTTCCTCAGGTAAGCAATGAATGAGTAACACGAGAATAAGAAAGAGAAGGCAAGAATGCTATCAATTATTAGAAATTTTAAAGTGCTTATTAAGTGTCTGGCACTATTCCAAACTATATTCATTTTCCCTGGCAATCTTCATAACCATCTTATGAGATATAGGTTCAGTATCCCTAATCCAAAAATCTGAAGTTTGAAATGTTCCAGAATCTGAAGTTGTTGAGCACCAACATGACAGCACAAGTGGAAAATCCCACACTTGACTTCATTTGATGAGTCACATATATTGTTAAAAATAGAATCTAAAATTACCTTTAGGCTATGTGCACAAGGTGTATGTGAAACATAAATGAATTTGATGTTCAGACTTAAGTCCCATCCCTAAGATATCTCACTATGCATATGCAAATATTTCAAAATCTCCAAAAATTTGAAATGTGAAGCACTTCTGGTGCCAAGCATTCCACATAAGGGATACTCAACCTGTATTATTTTCCATGTAAGTTAATTGATGGGCACTACAATTTAATTACCTCTTTAATTTACCTACTTCATTTACTATTAGGATATCTCTCTAGTATGAATTGTCCTTGGGCCCTTAAGAGTAGGGTTTGATACCTGTTGAAGAAGAGAGGTCTCCAAAGCAGGTGTTATTAACTTCAGAATTTTATGGTGTGGGATCTGTAGTAGAACTTCTATGTGTTAATGAACCCAGTAGAATGTTATCCAAAATAGTGCCTACATAGATTTTCTCACAATTGCATCCATAGCTATTGTGAGATCTACGAAAATAGCTGAGAATAACACCACCAAAAAGTTTAAGAAGTGACATCAGTGACAATGCTGAAATAAGAACATTTGAAAAGTTCCCTTCCATACAACTAGTAAATAAGTGGCCAAAAAACCAAAAAAACAAAACAAAACCCCAAAAAACAATAACAACAAAAAAACCACAATCAACTTTTCCAGCACTCTGGAAACTAACCAAAGTCTTAGAGCAATCCAAATAAAGAGAAGCATTTAATCAAGAAAAACAGCGGAATCTCTGTAAAAACAGTAAACTTGTGACATTTTCACTTATCCTGGTCCCACCCCCCTTCATACTCCCTAGCATTGTAGCAGTCTTAAAAATAACAGCCAGCATCCTCAGTGCTAAAGGGAGCAGAACAGGGATGGAACTCTTTCAAGGCCTCAGTTGCCAAAAAAAGTCATTATTTGCTCCATCTAGTGGTTTCCTGGAAACCACTCAAAAAATTATATAACATAATTATTATAACTCTAAGTTGATAAGAACACAATATATAAACACATAAGTTGTAAAAATAACAGCATTAAAGTAGGCAGGAAATAGTTATAAAGGAGCAGAGTTTTTATACACTATTCAAATGAAAGTACAATTAATTAGAACTAGACTATTATAAATAAAATGATAAATGATTATTACCAGGGTAAGCACTGCAAAAATAATTTTTTAAATATAGTAAAAAAATGACAAGGCAATTAAATATGGTACAGTGAAAAGTAACACAAAAAAGTTCACTAAAGGAAGAATTGAGAGACCAAAATGATAACTGATAAATAGTAAAATTGCAGACATAAATCCTACCTATTCAGTAATTGCATTAAATATAAATGGATTAAACAATACAATTAAAAGACAGAGACTCTAAATTTTAAGTTTTGTCATATTGAATTTATATCATATTTAATTAATATATAAATTATTTTCTATTGAATTTATAAAGTTACATTATGCAATATAAGCTCTTGTCCTTTATTTGAACTTTCATTAGAGAATAAAACAGACAAGCAATATAATGTGTGAAGAGGACTAAGAAAATCAGAATACTTAAGTATTAGCTCTACAATCTTGAGCAAATTATTTAAACTCTCTTAGCACCATATTCACTGTAAATAACTCTGTTCTTCAGTTTTATATTCAGATCAAGTTAGGTAAAATATGTAATAATACTTTGCAAGAGGAGAGGCTAATATTTTTAAAAATATTATTATTGTATCACACTTACAAGTTATTGATAAATTAACATTCATGTCACCCTCTATGATGGGCCAAGTCTACTACAGGTCTCTCTTCTTTTGAAATTTACAAATAAAATTCAAAATGTGATTTCAGGCCTTCAGGTGTTTTTAATCTGACAAAGACATGGCATTCTAGGTTTGCTTATGGTTGTAAATATTCTGTCATTTGTATATACTCTGGGTTGTTTATAAAGTTTCTTCTTTTTGGTCAATGTTTCTGATTTTTGGATAATTTTTGAGGGGATGCCACACTTTTTAACTATACCTATTGGGAGCAGGATGTATTTGTATTCCTGGAAATATTTTTTAGTTTGTCCTAAAAAAAAAAAAAAACAGTTAAGTTATTTGGAAACAGCTTGATTCTTTTGTATCTTGCTTTTGAACTTTTTGGGCTAGACTGGGACGAAGTCTAGAAAAAACTTTTTTAGTATTCTATCTGATGGCTTGTGAGTTACATCATTTTTCACTCTAGCTGGTAGAAAGAAGATCATTTCACTCCTGTTCCTGTGTGTTCTCCAGGGATTTTTTTGTGCTAATCATTGGGTGTTTTTTTCCCACAGCCTTGGGTTTTTCACATACTCATGCTTATCAGTATTCACCTTAAGACCGGGTATGAGTCTTCTCCAGATCTCAAGAATCGTTCTGCTCTCTGGAACTCTTTCCTGCACACTCCTACTCACTTTGACCCGCCCACACTTTCAGCTCTGTCCCCAACTCAGGCAAACTGACAAAATCTGCCTGGCGTCACTCTTCCTCCATTGCAACTTCCAAATGTTTTCCATGTGGCCAAATTGGCAGTTGCAAAGTCCATTGTGTGTGTTTTCCGTTGCTCAGAGATCACTCTCCTTCATCATCTGATTTTCAATGTCTTGAGACATGTCTTGAAATGAGAGGCTAAATCTTTTCCCTGTTACATTATTCTTGGTCAGAAACAGAAGTACTCTGACATTATTGTTTTAACTGTATTGGTTTTATGGCTTATTTGTATTGAATTTGTAGTTTCAATTTTACAGTTATGTTATACCTCTGACCATGTGAAATATACTAATACTTTAATATTTTTGACAAACCTAATACAATAACTGAAGCTTCCCACAGGGGTAGGAGCTAGAAGAGAAAGATTTTGTTTTTCTTTAAAAGGCGTCCATATATTACTCAAATTGTGCAATACTGCTCAGTTTGAAGCAGAATATGGCCTCAGGGTTTTAGCTTTGAAGGCCCTTTTGCTTTAAAAATGATTTGTTTTCTTTTTTGCCCCTACTATTTACCTCAGAATACCTTCCTACATTATTTTACTTCTGTGGCTACAGACATGGACTATTCTCTGATATGTATTATCTATAAATCCTAGGAATTTTACTTGTAGAGGGTGGGCATTAAGGGCATACACCAAACCTGGTACAGAGTTCACACTTGTAATCTCAGCATTTTGGGAGGCCAAGATGGAAGGATTACTTGAGCCCTGGAGTTCACAACCAGCATGGACAACATATCAAGACTCCATTTCTACAAAAGTCAAAAACATTAGCTGGGCATGGTGGTGCATGCCTGTAGTCCCAGCTACTCGGGAGACTGAGGTGGTAGAATTGCTTAACCCCGGAGTTCGAGGCTACAATGAGCTGTGTTAGCTCATTGTACTCCAGTTTGGGTAACAGGGTGAAACTCTGTCCCTAGAAAACACAATGAAAAAAAGATAAAGAGCACACACCAAATGTAATGTATCAGATGGTGAAAATTCTGGGATGATATTCAGAATCAAAAGAACTTGGGTATGTAGCAAACTGTGGATATCAGGAAAGCAGAAAAGCCCCAATGAAGATCTCATATTTAATTTTGGCCACTCCTGATCCCCCACCCTTGGTAGTTTGTCATGGTACTCCCAGGAAGTGAAAATTGAAGACACAGAGAGAAAATATTTTAATCATGGAGACTCAAAATTACTGTAAAAGTTTCTTCACACATGGGTTCAGGCTGAAGAAAATATTTCCTTCCATTAGATTGGAATATCCATGAGAGTAAAGGTCATTGTTCACAACTGATTCCAGCTGAAACCAGAACAAATGATGACTTTATTTCACAGAATTCTAGACATGATGGTTGCTTTGACAAGGATGGTGGTAGTGAAGGTGAAGCTAAGAGGACAGGTTTGGAAAATAGTTTAAAGGGTGTAAAACTAGATATGGGGAGCAAAAGAAAAAAATCACTTGGAACAAATTCTAAGTGTTTTACTTCAGGAATGGAATAGCTAATTTCTAGAAGCTTAATAATCTTATTGTGATTGTAAATAACATCCTATTTTCTATTTCAATTTCTAAATGTGTTTAGCTGTTGCAAAATACTATTGATTTTGCATATGGATTGTGTTGCAATGTCTTAATCATTCTAATAGTTTTTCTCCTAGTTATATGGAGTTTCCTATATAAATGATTAATTAATTACAAATACAGAACATGTATCTACTTCCTTTTATTCAAATGGATCCTTTTTCCCCTTTGTATTAAATTGGATAGAACTTCCAGTACTATGTTAAACAGTAAAAGCATGTCAAAATGTTTGCATTTAAGCAGGATAGTCTATAGAGGATTCAGACATGGAATGGCTGAACCTAAATAGAGCTGTCATATAGCAAAGAACCATTTTTTCATTTACTATATATATGGATAGTTTCTATCCAACTCAACATGTGTTTCTATTTAACTTAATTCAGTATGCTCTTCAGCATCCTATCCATTCTTTGAAATATACTGAATTTAAATCCTGTCCTTTAAAATACTAGCTATCCTCCATATTAATTGGAAAAGTCACCTTGAATAAGCCACTTAAATTTTTGATGCCTTACATAGGCCACTCCTATTTTCCTTAGCTAGGATGGCATGAGTATTATTAATATTTGAGATGCTTTAGCTGGTATTTGGTCTGGCTAAAAAGCCAAGATGGCTTTGATAGTCAATTAAATTCCAAAGACAGTCACAGTGGAGCGAAGGAAAAAAGAATGCAAACAACTCAGCAGTAGAATTTCAGTAGAGAAAAGGACAAGTCAAAAGTTATGTTAAATCATAAAAGAAGCCGGGCTCGGTGGCTCAGCCTGTAATCCCGCGCCTTTGGGAGGCTGAGGTGAGTGGATTGCCTGAGCCCATGGGTTCGAGACCCGCCTGGGCAGCGAGACCTCATCTCTACAATAAATCAAAAAATCAGCTGGGCGTGGTAGTGCATGCCTGTAATTCCAGCTCCTTGGAAGGTTGAGGCGGAAGGATCGCCGGAGCCCAGCAGGTTGAGGCTGCGGTGGCCGGGAGCGGCCACTGCACTCCAGTCTGGGCGACAGAGTGAGACTCCAATTCAAAAAAAAAAAAAAAAAATCATAAAAGAAGCTATGGAAAGACTGGGAGAGGTTCCTCCACCTCTGTCACCATTGTTCATTCATTAAACTCACTGATTCAACAAATACTGTAACTCATGCTGTGTGCCAGATACTTTTCAAGGTAATTTATTACACCAGTGAGCAAATGATCACCCGGGTCTCATGACTGTTCCTCCTTTTTTAAAATCAGAAATGGGGCAGATAGAAGCCAAGACAGAAGTCAAGGCATAATGAAGAAACATGCTTTATAATACAATGTCATAAAGTGATACATGCCTTGAGTCAAAAAAAAAAGAAAAGGAGTAGAGCAGAGTCAGAGGGTTTAAGAGATGATAAATGAGGGGGTCACGGATTACAGTTGTAAACAGGTGTGATCTGATCAAATCCTTTAAGGAACTGAAGAAGTTAGCCGTGCAGACATCTGTGAGAAGGTCTTATAGACTGAAACAACAGCTAAGGCTGGACTGCCCCTGTTGTGTTTACACATTTTGATGAGCCTTGAACAGAGTGATCAACAGGAACAAGAGTTGAAGACAGATTTGGGGGTAAAACAGGAGGCCTCATTATGTGCAGCCTCTTGGACAATTGTATGGACTGTGGCTTTTAGTAAAATATGAGGCATTTACTATTCTTGTGCAGAAGAGAGAGCTGATCTGATTGTGGCCTTTGAGAGTATACTCAGGCTGCGGTGTGGAGAACAGACCGTGCAGTAAGTGGGGCAGAAATAAAAGCAGATACATCTTTTAGAAACTTTTGCAATCATTCGTATAAGAGATGATGGTTTGGGCCAGGATGGTAGCAGGGTAGATGGTTAAACATGGTCAGATTCTAGAGATACTTTAAGAGTTAATAAAACAACTTGCAAATAAATTGAGTAGAGGTTGTAAAAGGAGTTGGAGATGCCTCTAAGGTTTTTGGTCTGAACTTCTAGAAGTATAGAATTACCATTAACCAAGATGAGAAACTCTGCAGGAAGAGAAGGGTTGGATTATTGTTACTACCTAATTAATCTACACATCTCTAGTTTTACTCCTTTTTTTTGAGTCTCTGCTCTACTGTCTCGTAAATAAAGTGGCAGGATCACATCTCACTGCAGTCTCAATATCTAGAGCTCAGGTAATCCTTCCGCCTCAGTCTCCTGAATAGCTAGGAATACAGGTCTTGACTATGTTGCCCAAGTGGATCTCAAACTCCTGAGCTGAGCTCAAGCAATCCTCCTGCCTTGGCCTCCCAGAGGATTAGGATTCCAGGCATAAGCCACCATGCCTGGACTCAGCTTTTAGAAATGCAAACCTGAGTCATTAGCTGATTAAAAGTTTCTTTGTATCATTATCTCTTTTAGGATAAAGTCCAAATTGCTTCATCTGATTTCATTGAGCTTTTGCATTTTTCTGCTTTCCCTATTTTCTTTCTCCTGTGCTTCCCACCCCTATCAACCCACCAACTATGAGCAATTGTCTTTCCATCTCTAAAATAAGCAGCTTCTACTTCTCACCATTTATCCTCCAAGTGTCACCATAGGTGTTACTTCTTTAGGAAAACTACTGTTGTTGAACATGACACTACTCCATTCTCCCCTCCCCCAAATATCCCTGTGCATTAGTGTATTTCTGTTATTAGAACAATTTCCACTCTATATTTTAACAGTTCATCTAATTTCATTCACTGTTCACTGTAAGTTTTAGGAAGAGGCAAATCTGGTTGGTTTCTCCATGTTCTATGTAGCTGTGTCAATAAACCATCCCCAAACATAGGGTCTGAAGAAAACCATCACTTATTTTGCTCACAAGTTTATAATGGAGGTAGTTTCTGTGGGGAAAGTTTATTTCTCTTCTATGTGGTATCTTCTGGGATGGCTAGACTTGAGTTAGCCTCAAGGATCCATCTTAGGATAACTCATGCACGTGGCTGGCAGATGGAGGTTAGTCGTCAATTCCATCCCACGTGGGCCTCTCCATGGGCTTACTTGAGTCCAAGAGCAAGCTTTCCAAGAGCTTCAAGAGAAGATCCATCACCTTTTATAATTTATCTGCACAAGCTACATAGCCTCGCTTTCACCTTAATCACAAGTTGCCCAGACTCAGAGAGAGAAAGCATTGAGCCCATCTCCCTATAAAAAGAACGTCACAGTCATGTTGTAAGAAGAGCATAAAATGGGAGCTGTTGTTATAGCTGTATAGAATGTACAAGCTGCCATTCTCATTGTTGTGTTTTTGCCACATAGCAAATTGGCATATATTAGAAGCTCAATAAATACCTGTGGAATAATTAAAACGTCTTTCTCTGTGGCTTACATTTCTCTTCACTATAAGAAACTTCCCTTTGTTATGTGTAACTCAGGATCAGAGTTTTCAACAGAACCCAATATTCTCCATATTATGCCTTTGTTTTATTTCGGAGGAGCACCCTAGTTGTAGGGAGTAAGTTTCTGTGATTGTGTTTTACCTGTAGAGAAACTTTATTTTCTCCACTGAAGCTATTTAATCTGTAAAATGATTATTTTCTGAGAACAAGATTTTCCAGTATTTCTTAGTTATTTCTCTTTAGGATATTATCAACTTCCTTTGAAAAATACTGCATAAAACAGATACCATTACAGTGAAGCAGCCTAGCTTTTTATTTGTAAACCAATGGACTAGTTTTGATTTGTTTTGTTTTGTTTTTGCACTTGGACTTTCTATAAAATATTGGACTGAACATTAATGTTTAGCTGTTATGGTAACAAAACTAATACACATATTGATTTATAAAGTACTTTTCTTCTGAAAAGCCCAAAGTCTTTACTATATCTATGATAAGTTAAGAGCCCTCTTTGCCATTCCTGGAAAGGTAGCTATTATAATTAAATAGGAGTCCTATTATTATACTCTCCAGAAAGTATTGTTTCTAATTTGGGCTCAATTTTTCCTGATATCAAGCTGGTTTTTGGATGCACCAGGCATGTTCCTGCCTCATGCTTTCATGCTGGCTCTTCTGTCCTGACTTCCTTTCCTTCAGGACTCAGCTCAAATAAGACCAAAGAAGTCTGCATTGACTCCTACACCAAACAACCGTGTACCCGTCTCACCATGCTTTATTTTTTTCTGCATATATGGTATATTGCATATGTATGTATTGTAGTCCGTCTCTCGCCCTTAGGATTTAAGTTCTGTAACAGCAGGGATTTTTTTTTAAGTTTATTTAAGTCCTAAACCATAGAACAGTGTCTGGCACAGAGGAGGTAGCCATTACATACTTGTTGAATGAATAAATTTTAAGTTTGTTGCCTCATTCCACTTTGTTGTTCCAACTTTCCACTCAAGTCTGCTAACCATGTGAGTACATTGTTTGCTTGCTTTGCAGGACAAATTGAGGAAATGTGGTGCTGTCTCCATGTAGTCCGGCAAAGAGCAGGGAGGAGTAGGATGAGACATGAACTAGTTCAAGGTATCCATTCATATTGGACTTTTTAGCTAGCAATGATGTGATGGTTAATCCTTGACTGGGTTAAGGAATACCTAGAGAACTGCTAAAGCATTACTTCTGACTGTGGCTGTGAGGGTGTTCCCAGAGGACCCGGCATGTGAGCCAGTGAACTGTGTGTGGAAAGACTCGTCCTCACTGTGGGCAGGCACCACCTAATTAATGGGGGACCTGGATAGAACATAAAAGGCAGAGAAAGGAAACTCTCTCTCTCTCTCTCTCTCTCTCTCTCTCTCTCTCTCTCTCTCTCTCTCTCTCTCTCTCTCTCAGAGCTGAGACACTCTTTGGCTTTTTCCATTGGATATAAGAACTTTAGGCTTTCTGGATTTTAGATTCCAGGGCTTAACACCAGCAGCCCCCTAGGTGCTCAGGTCTTTGGCCTTGGACTGAAAATTACATCATTAACTTCTCTTGCTATAAGGCTTTTGGACTTGGACAGAATAAAACTAAGCAGTCCGAGGTTCCCAGCTTGCAGATGACCTATCATGGGACTTCTCAGCTTCCATAATTGTGTAAGTCAATCCCTCTAATAAATACCCTCTTTATCTATCTATCTATCTATCTATCTATTTATCTATCTATATCTGATCCATCTACATCTTATTGGTTGTGTCTCTCTAGAGAACCCTGACTGGTACAGATGTGAGCCCTCCAGTCAAATTCACAAAAGTCTTTGAGATGCCATTAGGGTCTATCTATCTATCGTCTATCTATCTTTCTATCTTTCTTTCTATCTATCATCTATCTATCTATATCGAATCCATCTATATCTTATTGATTCTGTCTCTGGGGAGAACCCTGACTGGTACAGATGTGAGCCCTCCCATCAAATTCACAAAAGCATTTGAGATGCCACTAGACTCTCCCCAAGAGACAGAGTAAGAAATCCAAACTAATTTTATTGAAACTTCAGAAGATATGGTAGCTTCAGTTGATATACACATGATAATTAGTGATGTTGGCTGCTCTGTATTATTTATGATTTGCTTTATGTGGGAGGTGATTAGCTAGTGGTTAAAAAACTCCACTATCAACCATTCTGCTTCTTTATTGCTGGGCTTGTGGCAGTTTGTTTTACTATACATTTTTTATAAAGAGAGCATCGCATACGAAAGACCACTGCCTACTAATTTCGGAAGGCAGTCCTTCTTCTTAAAAGACTTTAGTCATTCCTGTGAAAAACTGTGCTGATTCTGCCTCTCCAGCTGTGATGTGACCTTCTTATGGATGCAGAGTTCTGCAGAGGGCTGAACCCCTGCTAGGGGCACATGGGCACTTTCTCTTGCTTTGCTGACACATGTAGTATCCCTGACCCAAGGTCATCAGGGGTGAATTCTCATCATTAAGCTGCTCTGTCAGATCACTTAAGCCTACCCCCAATAGCTTTCTTTTAAATTTCTGGTGATGATTTGTAAACAATTCCTAATTATGAAAGCCATTATAAAATCTAACTACCTGGATTTCATATATTTCTCTTTAGAAGAAGAAATTGTTTTATATTATGTCAATGTCCTCTAGTTTCTTAGATATAGTGGACATTCAAGAAAATAAGCTCTCAAAATGGGTTGCTAAGATGAATTTGAAATGTTATGTTTCTCTCTTGATCCTCTATCAAGTTTCAAAACTCTTTAGTCATGACATATTTTTAAAACTGTGATAAACAATTTAAACTATATAAATTAAATATTTGGCAAACCCAGGGAGTTATTCCAAATGATTGGAACATTAATAATAAGAAGTAAAAAGTGGGAACTTGAGCTATCACCAGAAAAACATCTATGAGTCAGTCCTTTTGACTTATTAAAAAGAAGTTTGTTTTAAGCCTTTACTTAATACTACTTTGAGCACAAGTAAAATAAACTGATTCTTTAAGACATGAGAGTCTCAGTATTTATCAAAGCAAAAGTGAGTCAAATCTTCAAAGCTTAATATTAAATCAGCATCCACTGTTTGTACTTTAAGTCATAGATGTCTATGAAATAATTTTTTCAGTTCATAATTTAGAGTCAGCTACTTCCACAGAACCAGAATTCTTCTTTAAAGATAAGTGCTTCATGTATCCTTTTAGTTCAAAAGGATATAGACTTGTGTAAGTTTAACACATAAAGATGCAGTGAGAAATGGTGTGCTCTTATGGACTGTTTTTTAGACTACGTTAACAAGTGTCATCATCACCAAGTAATCACAGTCAGCTCACTGAATATTCTTCAGGTAACAAACATTATTTCTTGATTTATCCCTCAAGTGGCTGGCTGACATCTTGGCAGGTTACCAATCACTACTTTGTTTCTCTAATCAAAGACTAGGGTTAGTCACAATTTCATCAGGAATACTATGCCTATGTGAATTGGAGAAAGAAGGCCCTGGGGCTTTTTTTTTTTTTTTTTTTTTTTTTAGGTAAGGGTCTCACTCTGTCACTCAGACTGGAGTTCAGTGGCACAACCACATCTTATGGCAGCCTTGACCACCTGGGTTTAAGTAATCCTTCCACCTCAGCCTCCCAAGTACTTGGAACTACAGGCGCACACCACCACACCTGGCTAATTTTCTGTTTTTTGTAGAGAGAGGGTCTTGCTATGTTGTCCAGGTTGGTCTTGAATTCCTGGGCTCAAACCATTCTCCCACCTTGGCCCACTAAAGTGCTGGGATTACAGGTATGAGCCACCATGCTCAGCCACCATGAGGTACTCTAGATAGGACACAAGGCAGCTGAAATGAGAGACCATGATGACACCTACATTATGGCATCAAAATAAAGAAATAGTGGAGAGTCAAGATTCCCAGTTTCTTCCTCAGATGCCCCTATTTACTTCTCTCTTACCTCATCCACCTTTCTCTTTATATCCTCATTCCTATCTTGGAGTCTTTCAATAATTTACTCTAAAACCCTCAGTGGTAAAACTTTGAGACACTTAATGGCTGAGCGAACTGATAAGAGAATTTCCACTTAAAACAATCATCAACTCATTCAAATTTCATTTCTGACACTGCCTCTTGTTAGTGACCTACGTAGAAGTTTGTTAGAGAACAGACTATTCCATTTCTGGATTATTCAGTTTGTTACTTTTCTATGTGCTGCTATTTTCTTCTTGACAAAAATTTTCACCTACTCTCATTGGTTCTGGAAAAAGAGTGACCAGAAAAAGGGAAAGGAAATAAAAAGTAAATCAGATTTGATCAGAGACTTGAAGAAAAAGAACTAAAACTAGAAAAAAACATTGAGACCTTTAGACCATATATATGAGAGCTTTGAAACTGCCACATGGGACACAAATGTAAGGGATCATTATTGAGCATATTCAATATCAATCTCTCTCCTTATCCCATAAAAGTGTCAAACTATGGGACAAACACTTTTGCTATCTGGGCCCAGGTATTGGTGGTCAACATTGATAAAGAACTCAGTTTCATTTTATTGGTCATTTTAGACAGAGAGAATTGGCAGTGAATTTAAAAACAGGGAAAAATAAACACAACACAAAACAAAACAGAGATACACATTGAAGTCCCTTGAGTATTCACCCTGGAGTGATTTATGTCAGGGAAAATTGCTCTTGTAAAGCAAATACAGCATCTGAAAGAAACATGAAGTTGTTTGGTGGTCCCTTCTGAGGGTCTGCTCTGAGCTGCCTATATCTGCTCTGGGAATGAAGGTCCATTTACCGGGAATTGATGTCTCTTTAGTTCTAGTTGTTAAGACAGCTTCCAGCTTGGGGACCTGCCTGAGAACTGATTTATCACTTTGAAGTTTTCATGAGTTTATTTTATTTTTTGTTTCTCAATCCAGTGTGATTTTAGCAGGTAATTCCCACGTCTTTTCTAGGATATGCTTAATAGTAGACTTTTAAGACAGGCCAGTTTCTTTTTTATGGCTGGGTGGAATATACTTCCCAACTGTGTGCTTAATTTCAGAGTTTACTGAAAAGTTTGAGGGCTTGGCTGCCTCACTAAATAAAACCTTACAATACCCAGAAGGGATTAAGAAGAGCAGGGAGACTGTTTCCACCTCCCTCCCTACTTTCGGGACTAAATTGATTCCCTGCTCTTCTGAGAAGGATTTTTTTTCCCCCTCATTCTGACCCTTATTTCAGATTGCTCCTTTTTATTCCCATGGGCAAAAGTTATACTATATTAAGGGAGAAAATGGTTATTGCATATTTATTCCTAAATTCCTGTAAGATTTTATTATCTTAAAAAACAAGATAGATATTCTTCAGAAACTGCCACAAAAATGAGAAAACGTGTAGGTACTTTCACCATATGGTTTTCCAAAAGAAAGATATTATAAGTCCTCTTTCACTAAAATGTGGAATCACAAAAAAGACAAGGTAAGAACGTCAGTAGATTCTTGATGTCACACACGGTTTAACATAGAGACCCCTGGGAAAAAGGTGTGGGTCATGGGAAACTCTAGCTATTTTCGTCTTTTTCTGGTTCATGCTCCAGAAAAAATATTGGCCAGGATTTGGGCTAATAGTCACTGAACTAGTTGTGCCAGGTGCTGGAGATAGCTATGTAAAAAGAAAGAGAGAGAGAGAAAAAAGAAAGAAAGAAAGAAAGAAAGAAAGAAAGAAAGAAAGAAAGAAAGAAAGAAAGAAAGAAAGAAAGAAAGAAAGACATGAGTTGATTGGAATAGGCATCCTAACAAAGGGGGCATTTGCTTTGTGCTCCTAGTCTCCCACTTTTTGCCAGGTGACCTTGGGCAATTAATAACTCTGGCCACATTTTTTGTTTTTTAAATCAGCACAATAAAAGTTAGAAAAAGAATTGTTCTGTGGCTTACAAGTTATTTTTGTAAAATACTGGCAGATTATTGTTATTTAGTAAATGGTTACCATTACTATAATATGACCTTGAATTCTAGGAAATTACTGTTCACTTAGGGAAGAGGAGATAAGCACAAGGAAAATACTGACCTTTCAATGTATTATATATTGAACTCCGATAAGTCCTGGGAACAGTGTGAAGGATCAAGCAAGAAGTCATTGGGCTTTATGAGTTGAGAAGTCTGCAAAGGAGAGTTGGGGCTTACCTCTTACTTGACTTCAGAGCATCACCAAGTGGAAAGTGAGACTGGAGAAAGAGTTATGGGAGGTCAATTTTTGAAGACAAGAGCAGAAAATCCAACATGGTAATAGGTTTGGGTAAAAAAAAAGCACCAAGATTGGCAAATGCACTCTTGAGGGTTTTCATCCACCAATTTGAACTTGAACAGTATGGTCTTATAGTATTAGTGCAGATATTCATTGAGTCAGTATTTACTCATTCCCTACTATATGTTTAGATTTATACTAGAGTAGTGTGGTGAATGATGAAGATATGGTCCTCATTCCCTGAGGTTTACAATATAGTGAGGAAGTCAACAACAACAACAACAAAAACAAGAAAAAAAGTTTTAAAATGCATAATTTAAAAAATAGAATGCTATGAGAAAAATATATCAAGTACCCATTCTAGATGGAAAGGACTTTTTAAGGAGGCCAATTTCTAAATGAGGTCTGAAGGATAAGAAGTATATCACATGCAAAATACAAAGAAGAAGAATTTTTGAGGACATAGAACCAGGAAAAAACAAAAAACTCCAAAATGCAAAAACACAAGGTCTGAAAGCAACTGCTGCACAAAAATTGGCCCACAGATAAGTAGCATTTTTATCAGCTGGGACCTTGTTAGCAATGCAGAAGCTTAGGCACCACTTCAAATCTGCTGCATCTGAATCTCCATTTTTAAAAAATCCCCAGGTGGCTTATATGCATATTACATTTAAGAAACAGACATAAAAGTATCTCTTGAATTGGGCCACATGGAGGTCTTTGGTTGGGTTGGAAAAGCCTATCTTCGTGGAATGGGGTAGACGACAGAATGAAATAGGTAGGCTGTGAACACATAACGGGGAAAGAATTGTTAACAGAAGTATGGTTTGGAGTGGAGTGAGAAGATGGGCATATCAGCTGAAAGTGAATCTAAGGTCAGCAGAGATATTGTTTACAATGAAAAATATTACTCATGTGCATAAAGGTAACATCTAGATGAGGGGGAGGATGATGATGAGAATACAGAGAGAATATCTAAGGATCAGAGCCCTTGAGAATGCAGAACAAAAATACAACCTAACAACCAAGATACAACATGTGATGGGGGAAGTGGCGCTTCCTTCACTGGAACTAGAGGGAGGGTAGAAAGGATGTGTGTTCTGTGGATTTATTGATGGGAAAATGAGCAGCTTCTGGCTCATATTGCCACTAACAAAGAATCATCTTTGGTTAATGAAGCATAAGCATAAGCATCGGCTATAAGCAAAGGGGAAACAGGGTGGGGGTTTTGAAAAGTGAGAAATTATTAAATAATCTCTGCAGAAAATGGAACAAGCCAAATAGAAAATGATGGTGGGATTACTAGGTAGTGTTCGGTGCCTATTTAAATTCAGCAATCAAAATTTATAGTGAAATCTGGCCAGTGACATGACTTTTTTTTTTCTATTTGTTCTCAAGTTTATGGGTACAGGTGTAGAGAAAGCAGATGGTTGAGTTCATGTAAGGTTGGGGTTAATCATCAGAAGTCAGTTTTAAATGCTGCAATGCATCTAAATCCAGTTCTTGGCAACTGTTTTTGTCCACAGAAGTTAACCGTCAGATGCAGATATTTAGCTCAAATTATAATAACATGGTGCTGATTATCTACCTTCTCTGTGCTCAGCGTTTGCAATACATTTTCTGGAAGCCTCGTAGCAGTGCTATGACAGATATCATCAGCCCTATTTTACTGACAAAAGCTGAACATGAAGAGGGTTCAGTAATCTTGTAATAAGTTGTTTTTTTTTCTTTTTAAACTTATTTTATCCCCTGTGGTAAATTATGCCAAGAGTCAAAATAAGATCTTCTTAATAACTCACACCACCAGACATGCCATTACAATAATAAAAGTTTTGTCTTACTTTATTTTTAAAGTGGAAAATGAGAATATTCAGTTTTTGTTTTTTGGGTTTTTTTGTGAGGGTTTTTCTTTCTCTCTTTGTTTTTCTCTCTCTCTTTCTTTTTATAGACAAGATCTTGCTCTCTTGCTTAGGCTGGGGTGGTCACTCAAGACTTTGGACTCAAGGGATCCTTTCTACCTCAGCCTCCCGAGGAGTTGGGACTACAGGCATGTGACACCACACCTGGCTACTTTTTTTTTTTTTTTATTTTTGTAGAGATGGATTCTTGCTATGTTGTCCAGGATGATCTCAAACTCCTGATCTCAAGCAATCCACCTGCCTCAGCCTCCAGAGTAGTTGGGACTACAGGTGCACACCACCACACCCTGGCTAATTTTCTTCTTCTTTCTTTCTTGATTTATTATTTTTTGTAGCGATAAGGTCTTACTATGTTGCCCAGACTGGTTTCAAACTCCTAGCCTCAAGCAATCCTCCTGCCTTGATTTTCCAAATCGCTGGGATTATAGGCATGATCTGTCGTGCCCGTCTCTCTCTCTTTTTTTTTTAAAGCAAAAGAACAGTTCATTTTCACTAGATGGTTTTTTTGTTTGTTTTGGTTTTCCCCTCCAGTAGTATTATGATATTGAGTGAAACATGACATATGTCCTCTCTTGTCAACTTTATACAATCAGCAAATTCATATACAGTCTTGGAAACCTTGTCTCTCACATTTTTTACCACTGTAACAAATCTGAGACGAATGATCTAGTGAAGCACCCTGTAGAGTACAGGGTGTAGGAGATTCTCATAGGTTTTTGGGAAGTCTACAAAAGGTTTTACTTATGTGTTGATATTTCTTTCCTTGCAAAATATGAGGGATGTGACATTTATTTTGACTGGTTTAGATTACCAAAAAAGTTAAAGAATAAAACTCCAACATAAATTTCGGGCACAGAAGTCAGATAACAAAGTCAAATGCCAGGAACAAAACTTAAGGCAGTTAAGGGGGTCAGACAGCAAGCAGTAGAGAACATGTGGGTGGGCACCCTGGGGTGCCACTCACTCATTCATTCATCCCATTGAATCTATGCAGGAATTCCATCTCCTCCCATTAGCCAAGAAGACAGGTAACCTAAACTTTTGTGATATTTAGACATTTCTATTAATGAAACCAGCCAGCCCATTGGCCTCTGGTTTGCTACTTCTCATAGACATACCTTTAAATCTGTATCTTAATTACCAATGTTAAAAAGCCAGACACCTCTTAAAAACTCTTTTAATGACTCACTTGACAAATGTGATCTACTTGGTATAGACATCTTTAAATTTTTTTTAGTTTAGAGAAATTACCTGAGTAAAGGAACTACCTTCAAACCTAATATAGGAGAAAGTAAGAAAAACAGGCTTTCTTGATGAGCCTTAAACTTCTCTTTAATGAGTAGGTTACCAATACATAGGCAAAACAAAACAAAACAAAACAAAACAAACCCCCAAACACCTTTATGAAAGAAAGTAGGAAATATCTTTATTTAGCAGTAATTCTCACTTATGCACAAGCTTTATCAATTTATCATAATGAACCTCCCAGGGGAAGTCAACAAGAGCATTATAAACACAGCAGGTATGTCTTCCATCAATAATGATATTATGCTTCTTTCTGCATAAAGAATAATTTTAGCTTCTTTATGCTTCAGAGAAGTTAGGCCCATAAATACACAAAAGCCAAAGTGACAAAAATTGCAGCCTATTAGCTAAAATTCACCTGTGATATTACCTAATTTTATCTCAAGAACATGAAAATGTGAATAAGATTCTGATTCAGGTAAATTTCTGGCTATTTTTAAATGTGACACAAATTTTATGACTTATAATTTGGCCTTGGCATTCATTTTCCTTAAATGGGTGCAATATACCCATCAAAATTCTGAAGGCCTAAGCTATGTAGGTATCCACTGCATATCCAGGTATGCTAAGGTATGTTGGTACAGGTGAGGGATATGGATTGTAGACTTTCTTTTTGGTAGAGGGAAAGACCCTCATGAGAAAGAAAAGCTGATCAGGCACACTGGATCTGTGGAAAATCAACAAAGTCAAGATGTCAAAGCAAATTGGACCAATCCTTTAATCTCTCACTTTCCATCTCTGATAGAAACAAGAAGGGTCACAAAGATTTGCAGTCTTAAATATAAAGAGGAGGAGGGTGGAGTCAGTAGAGAGACTGTAACCCTGAGAGTCGCAATCTGCATCTTGACTAGGCCCATCTGATAACTAATCTCAAACTCCTGAGAGAGTGGTGTAATAAACAAAAAGAATGAATTAAATAAAGGAGGGTTTTTTTGGCTCTGATATTAGATCTGTGCACTAAGAAATAGAATGTGGTTATATGAGAGACAAAAGGCCTTAAAACAGAATGATTAATTTCTGTGAATATGATCTTTTTAAATGGCTACACTCCATCATTTACTTTTGTTAAATTTGGAGTTATCTGAGACCTCTGTAGCATTGTAGATAATGACCCTTCCAAAGACGTCTGCATCCTATTTCCCAGAAACTGTGAATATGTTACCTTACATGCAAAAGGGACTGGGCAGATGTGATTAGTTAAGGATCTAAAAATGAGATGATGATCCTAAATTATAAGGTGGAGCCTGATGTAATCACAAGGGTCCTTACAAGAGGAAAGTAGAGATAAGTCAGGGAAGGAAATGTGATAATGGAGTTAGAGTTTGAAGAGATGTGGGGACATTAACCAATGAATACGGAACCCTCTAGAAGCTGGAAAAGGCAAGGGAACAGACTCTCCCCCAGAACCTTCAAAAGCAACATATCCCTGCTGTTCCATTTTAGACTTCTGACCATTATAATTTTAAGAAATACATTTGTGTTGTTTTAAGCAACCAGGCTTGTGGTTATTTGTTATACATGAATAATAGAAAGCCAATACCATCTCCGAGTTTTTGTGACATAAACAATTACGAAGATTTTTGTCACCTTATTCCCCTTCCATTATATTTTTTTGGAAAAGACACAAAACTTACGCTGAGCTATGCACATTATAATATTTCCTGTTGTTGTGTTTAAATTCCCCAGAAGTAGAACCTGAGATAGAATCTGAATGCAAGTAATTTATTTGGGGCAGGAGGTTGACCCTGAAATACACAGGCAAGGGAAGAGAAGGGATGGAAGCCAATAAAACATCTTTGTTATTGTGGGTCACTGGGTCCTCATCCTGCTGGTGAGCTCTAGGCAACAATGTACAACATATATCTCATAGGTTTCTTCCAAGGAGCAAGGTCTTTGGGCTGCCTACCAGCTCTCACCAGTCATTTGCTTGATGGCTGACCTCTGAGGGTGAGAGGAGGTTATAATTCTCTGGCTCTTCTGAACTGTCCTATTCCAAGACAGAGCAAATTCAGTGATAAGAGAAACCCCCAAAACAAAGAATCACAGTGCTAGCAGTGGAATTTACACATAGAGGCCTATACACATAGTGCCTCTAGAGGGAAACGTGGGAGGCACAGACAAATCTGAAGCAGTCACCCTTCTTTCTTGTTTAGGACACAGTCTTGGAGTCCCCTATCTGTATTATCTGTCCCACCCATCAAGACTTGGTGATACTTATGGTTCCAAGTTTTCTTTCTTTTCTATTTGTTGCCACTTCCATTTTTAAAATGATGCTATGGATATATACCCAGACATGGGATTACTGGGTCATATGGTAGTTCTATTTTAGTTTCCAGAGGAACCCTCATACAATTTCCCATAATAGCTATACTAATTTACCTTCCACCAGCAATGTTTAAAAGTTCCCTCTTCTCCATATCCTCTTCAACGCTTGTCTTTTACCTTTTCAATAAAACAATTCAATGAGATAAATCTTTGAAGCTGGCAGAATAGTGCCTGGCCATGTTAACCCCTCATCATTGTTAGTTCCTAGAAGGGTTGATATTTTGCAGACTATTCTCTAGCAATGGGATGTGACATCATTTGGATATTTGTCCCACACAGTCTCAAGGTGAAATGTGATCCCCAATGGGGCCTAGTGGGCCTAGTGGGAGGTATTTCGGTTGTGGGGGACAGATTCCTTATGAATGGCTTGGTGCCCTCTCTGCAGTAATGAGTGAGTTCTTGTTTTATTAGTTCACAAAAGAACTGATTGATTAAAAGAGCCAGGCACTCTTCTCTCTAGGTCCCTCTCTCACCATTTGACCTTCCTGTTCCCCCTTTGCTTTCTGTCATAAAGCTTCCTGCGGTCTCACAAGAAGCAGATGCTGGTGCCCTGCTTTTTGTACAGCCTGCAGAACTGTGAGCCAAATGAATCTCTTTTATTTAAATAAATTACCCAGTCTCGGCTATTCCTTTATAGCCATGCAAAACAGACTAACGCAGGATGTTTTCTCCTTCTCTTTGGCAAACGATATTTTATCTTTCCCCTTTCAAATTTTTCATAAGAATCAAATCTAACAAATTGCTTGAATTCTTTAGCAACAGAAATTGGTAACCATTTACAAAATTGAGCAGAGATGTGGAATTTAATATTTTAATCTAATTTTTAATGAACAGAGATGTGGAATTTAATTTTTTAATCTAATTTTTAAAAAGCAAAATATTAAAAGATTGCACTTAACATAAATAAAAAGCATGCTCGTATGCCTTGTTGAACAAGCTATACCTATATACTGTAGTGATATAAAGCTGGGAAATTTAAAAACTTTTAGACATTTGAATCAATTTACCATGATTTACTATGATAGTTACAGGGTAAAATAAATATTTTGGAGGTATTTTCTTTTCTTTTTTTTTGAGATGGAGTCTCACTCCATCGTCCAGACTGGAGTGCAGCGGCATGCTCCCGGCCACCGCAGCCTCAACCTGCTGGGCTTCAGCGAGCCTTCCACCTCAGCCTTCCAAGTAGCTGGAACTACAGGCGTGTGCCACCATGCCTGGCTAATTTTTTGATTTATTGTAGAGATGAGGTCTTGCCAAGTTGCCCAGGCGGGTCTCAAACCCCCGGGCTCAGGCAATCCACTCACCTCAGCCTCCCAAAGCACGGGATTACAGGCTGAGCCACCGAGCCCGATTTGGAGGTATTTTCTAAAGTTATCCTTATATTGTAGTCTCCTTGGGCTAAATTTACATGTTTGATTTTTTTAATTGTCTTTTGCTTTTTTTCAGAAGTTGAAAGTGGAGGTGGAAGAAAAAGGTAGGGCCTTCCCATTCTCCTCACTAATGGTGTGAATACATAATACCTCTGCATTTTAGTTTAATTTTTCCCCAGGGTTATCCCAGTACACTAAGAACTAGAGAAAATGAGCCTCAGGCTTCTATAAAACAGTAATGTAAGAACTTTATTAACAACAATAATAGCAGTAGTATATTAACTTGTTTTACAGTGAACACAGTATGTGAACCTCCAAACTCCTGTAATCCTCCCAACAATCTTACAGTGTAAATATGTACTACACAGCACATATTTTACAAACAAAACAACTATGAGGTTAAATAACATGCCCAAGATCATGACACCGGAGCTTACACCAACATGAGTCTTCTGATTGCACTTTGAGAACACTTTTCCAGGGTTTTGTTTTGTTTTTTCTATTCCTTTCTTATAATCCCCAGCATTATGTTGAGTTTTTAGCCCTGAAAATACATAGCACCAATTTTCTTTAGAGCACCACCTACATCAAGTCTTAGATGTTTTCTCAGCTATACAAGTAGCTCAGTATCCACTTTCCTCTAATTATAGGTAAGGGACTTTTATGTCCCTGTAGTCAACCAGTATAGATATTCCTAGAAAGTAATCTTATCAGTTTGATACCTCACAAAACAAAAAACCCTAAAGTCACTGTCACTTGCCAACCATCAAATGTTATAGAATCTATACTATGTCCTACTTATCTTTGCCCAGTTTTGTTTTACAAGTACTAATATGATGCTTACTGTCAGTCTGCTTGTGCTGCTACAACAAAATAGCACAGACTGGATAATTTATAAATGATAGAAATTTATTTCTCACTTTCTAAAAGCTGGGAAGTATAAAATGAAGGCACTAAAACTTGGTGTCTGGTGAGGGCCTCCATGTTGCATTCCTACATGATAGAAGAACAAAAAGGGCAGAACTCTGTGTGAAGTCTCTTTTATAAGGGCCTTAATCCCATCCATGAGGAAAGAGCCCTCAAGACCTGCTCACCTCTTAATAACATCACCTTGGTCATTACATTTCAACAAATGAATTTTGGAGAAGACACATTTAAACCATAGCACTTTATATATGTATGTGCCGAGTTACACTAAAGATTTTATAAATATTAATATTTTCAGTTGTAATAATCTAAGTACTATTATTACCCTCATTTTAGAGGTAAGGGATGGAGAGGCACTTGTCCAAGGGTAACAGGCTGGGAAGTAGCAAAGCTTTGCACAATTAACAGTTGTAAGCAACAAAATCACCTCAGCAACATAAGTACAATTGGTGAAAGTCAACAGTTTAGACTGAAATTTGAGCATTCACATATGGAGAACTCCACACTAACAGTCGGTCAGCTCTAACATTGAAACAAGAAATTGTCTTGACTAATACAGAGTCCAGAAGCCTGAATGGAAGATTAGAGGACAATGTAGAAATAGTTCATTGGAAGAGAAAGAACTCAATCCATAACATTATCTAAGGTGTTTCTGACTAGGCTTTACACACACACACACACACACACACACACACACACTCTAACTAAATAAATAATGGAAATTTAATTGCCATCAGATAACCAGATATGGAAAATTTCCTGAAGAAGACTAATTTATTTGTTATTAATCCTCTTGTAATCTTTTTTTTTTTTTTTTTTGAGTTGGAGTCTCACTCAGTGGCCCAGACTGGAGTGCAGTCGCTGCTCCCGGCCACCGCAACCTCGACCTGCTGGGCTCTGGCAGTCCTTCCCCCTCAGCCTACCAAGTAACTGAAACTACAGATGTGCACTACCACGCCCAGCTAATTTTTTAAAATTTTTATTGTAGAGATGAGTCTCGCCAAGTTGCCAGGCGGGTCTCGAACCCACGGACTCAGGCAATTCACTCACCTCGGCCTCCCAAAGCGTGGGATTATAGGCTAAACCACCGACCCCGGCCCCTCTTGTAATCTTAATGCCTGCAGTTAAAATAACTCCTTCAGGAATTGTTAGGAAGAATTTGAATCTATTGGGTAAATCTAAATGACATTTATAGTCATCCTGAAAAGGAAGATAACTAGTTCTCTATTCTTTTCTAACACACATATTACACTTAAGTAACAACAACAAAATGAATAAATTTATTTTTCACGGATAAGCTGCTCCCACTTTCTAAAATCTACAGTTGGTATGAAACCATCTTAGAGTATTTTTATCTTAAATAAAGAACAATAATATTTAATACTTTGAGCACTTAATTGTTCCAAGTTCTTTTCTAAGAAGTCATTTAACAGGAAGCAGATGTTGCTATTCCTTCCATTTTACAGTTAAAATAACGAAGGCAGGGAGAATTTAAGTAATCAGCCCAGGGTCATACCTTGGCTTATTTAAGTGGAACAGAGATTTGAACCAAAAAATCTGACTTCAGAACTTTTGCTTCCAGTCACTTATAGAAATGGCTGTCAGCATAACATAATTATAGTTGGGGGGTTTAGCATCTTGTCCACTTTTCTACTTCAATTTTTTTAAGTCCCTGGAAGGTTAATGTCATCAGTATTTAGGAATGCAAAATAAAATTTCTCCCAAATACTCAAAGAAAAGAAATCAGGCTATCCTGTAAAATCCCACTAATAAATATAATGCAATGCTACTTGAGATTGAATATCTACCAAAGTCATTTTAAGACTGTTGTCTTGTGGCTTATGATCACTGCCCAAGCAAAGGAAAAGGTCTTCTGCTGGGTTCTAACAATAGACCAAGAATAGACTAGGCTTTTGACCAACAATTCCACATTATCAATTTTATTCGTTTTGAAAACTCTTAATGGAGGTATTAAAATTCTGATGGTATATTTATGTTCAGCTTGCAATTAGTTCTGAAATCTCCTCTTTGATTACTATAAATTTTATATTTTAACTCTCTTATCATTAGCATACATTATATAAGAACCATAAACATAATCTATACCCTTGTTATGTGCCAGACACAGTCCTAAGCACTTCACATATTTAAATTCATTTAGTCCACACAACAACCCTATTGAATAAGTATTGTTATTATCTCCATTAAATAGATAAAGATACTAAATATTTATCTCCATTTAATAGATAAAGATACTAAATAGATAAAGATACTAAATATTTTTGGCAAGGAGACTAAATATTTTCAAGGTCACTTACTAGGTTAAATGGTAGGACCCCGAATCCAAGCTTGATAGTCTGCCTAAAGAGACTGTTTTCATAACCACGATGTTATATTATCATGAGATGATTCAACTATAAGAAAGCATCATAACAGGGCTAGGTGGCTCAGCCTATAATCCCGTGACTTGGGAGGCTGAGGTGAGTGGATTGCCTGAGTCTGCGGGTTCGAGACCCGCCTGGGCAACTTGGCGAGACCTCATCTCTACAATAAATTTAAAAAATCAGCCGGGCATGGTAGCGTGTGCCTGTAATTCCGGCTACTTGGAAGGCTGAGGCGGAAAGATCGCTGGAGCCCAGCAGGTTGAGGCTGCAGTAGCCAGGAGCGGCCACTGCGCTCCAGTCTGGGCGGCAGAGTGAAACTCCAACTCACAAAAGAAAGCATCATAAGAGCCACAGGCATCCAAAGATACTAACTTATTCACTAAACTTTAAACTTTAAACATTTATGGAGCACCAGTTTTTCTAGGCGCCATCCAAAGTCTGGGAATACAAAGATAAATTGAGAGGTACTTTTAAGAAGAAGAAGGAGGAAAATAAATGATTAATTACAATATGATAGGCTAAGTGCCAACTTTGAGCTTTTGGAAAGGGCTGCAAAAGATAAATGCGACTGTACATTTATCCTCTGTAAGGATAAACGTGAGGAGCTCTTGTTGGAGGAAGGGGTGAAGGGAAGGCAGATATTTGAAGGAGAGGAAATAGAGTCCCTCAAAAAAGCTAACAAAGTACATTTAAAAAACAGAACTCATTATCTTTACTTATCTCAAGAAAATATTTGATGTCATGCTTCAGCAATGTGAATGCTTTTGGCCAGGCATGGTGGCTCATGCTTTGCAATCTAGCACTTTGAGATGCCAAGTCGAAAAGATGGCTTGAGCCCAGGAATTCAAAACCAGCCTAGGCAACGTAGAAAGACTTTGTCTACAAAGTCAAAAAATTAGCCGAGTATGGTAGTAGGTGATTGTAGTCCCCACTACACAGGAAACTGAGGCAGAAAGATTGCCTTGAGCCCAGGTGGTCAAGTCTGTGGTGAGCTGTGATCTGTGATTGTGCCACTGTACTCCAGCATGAATGACTGAGTGAGACCCTGACTCAAATACATACATATGTTTTATTAGCCAGGGTCCTTGTATGACAAATAGAAATGATAACTGAGGCCATTTAATAAATGGACTAATTACAGAGTTGTGTGAAGGGAGGTAAAGAGACCAACTAGTGACAGAATTACTGTTAACTCTAGCTAACTCTAGTAATCTGGGGAGGAAAAGGAGGGCAAAGAGATGCTGGTGTCCCTGAAACTTGACAATAACTGTAACAGGAAAGGGTCTGCTCCAATAGAAATGGTGGTTCTAGGTAGAGGAACACAGCCACTGCCTAAACAAAGCCCAGTGCACAGAGAAATACATTCTGATTTCATTCTCTTCCTGAAAGGGTGAACTGAGGCCAGGTGGGCCAGTACCGCGGGAATGATGCAAGGTTGCAACAAAGAAGGAAGCAGAAAGAAGTAAAGTTTATTATTCACCTTTCACAGATGGAAAGAGGACTGGCACTCAGGCAAGTGTGACCCCAAAGGGCTGAGGACTGAGCATATTTAAGGCCTTTGGGACAAGGGTGTTTGGGGCCCGGAGGTGTCTGGGCCAAAAGGAATGTCCAGGGCTGCATTTTTTGATGTTGAAAGCAGTCACATAAATCTTGAATCTTGTCATTGCCAGGCACCAGTGTCTCGGGACCTCAGGGAGTGGGCTGGAGGTTGGTTATGGTCGGGTGATAAATGTTTCAATACAGATGTCTCCCGGTGGTGGGCTGGAGGTCGTCATGGATGGCTGTTAACAATATATTGATACAAATGCCTGAAAAGAAAGATTGTTAGGAGGACTAGGCATACTGAATAATCACTGATTTCTGAGGCCTGACCCAGGGAGACCGGCTTGGGGAGCCAGTTTCAGGAAGGGTGATTTTTCTTATTAATGATTATAAAGTAAGAGGGATGAGAAGTTCACGTAAGCTGCTTAGCAAAGCGTGTCGTGGTAAAACTTAAGCAAAATGGCTATGCTGGGGCAAAATGGCTACATTGAAGTTGTCTGTTCTAAGGTTCTTGGGGTTCCTCCTTTCACTTCCCATCTACCGAACTTCTGTGGGTGCCTCCACTGGCCAAACAGTGAGAGAACTTTGGTGATGCAATCTATGGAAGTCCGTATTCTGATGCCCAGAGCAGGGTGAGGATAGAGTCTGGATCTGGAAAAAACAAATAGAGAATCACCAACACCCAACATTGCCCCAAAACAGTACATGGTACTTCATCATCTCTGAGAAAAGTGTGGAATAGTAAGAAATTAGCAAAATGAAGATTTTTCTAGAAAGCTGACACAATTACCAAACTCTGCCACATAAGCACAAACGTTGGTAAGATCTCGTGTGAAGCTTTTTACATTCAAGATCCACACCACTTTAATAGGTCCTATTCTCTCTAGCATTGATTTGAAAATTTTCAAACAAAGGTGATTTATTTCCATTCACAGAACTCACTTTTTATGACCTGTCTTTTGGAGGAGGTTTTGTTTTTGTTCATTTGACCGGTAAAGGTTATTACTTTGATCTCGAAACAGCTTTATATCTATTTCCTCTTCTCCTTTTCCACTGCTACTACGTTAGTTCAAGATTTTACCAACCAAGGCTCCTATTGGCCCTGGCAACAGTCAACTCCAGGTTTCTGAAATGACAGGCTCTTCTCTGGCCAGAGCCCTGACTATTCCCTAAATACAACACGAAATACATTCAGGTAATGGCACCAGAAATTTCACAAAGGGAGATCCTTTACTGATGATGTCTTCCAATTTGCATATATTTTGCAATAATTTTAACTGTAAAATTAGCATTCATTACCATTCAATCTTTTCTTTTTGGCTTTTTTAAAGGATATCTATTAATTAAGGTGAAACTTTAGATGAATCTGGTTTTGCTGAATAAGGAAAACTAACTTTGATTTTTATGTAAAAATTAGACATTCAAAGAAATCCATTAATCAGCATTAATTCATATTCCCTCTGGTGGTATTGGGTTTCAAGTGGTTAGGACTGTTGTCTCTTACTAAACTTCTTTGACAATGCTCTCATATAAAGATTTAAATTGTACAAAATTTCTTATTTATTTTTTTCTTTGGCAAGCATGGAAAAATAGAAACCACTGTAAAGTTGCCCCTGGGCATTAATAAAAGGGCAAGTGGTTCAAAAGCAGCAAGTGTAACTTCTCTCTCTCTTTCCATAATACTGCTTAAAATAGGATTTGGAATGTATTCATGAAAGAGAGAGGTGGATAAGGAAGAACTGAAAACAGTGAGGGGTAACTAGGAAGCTTGGTTCTCCATGCTTAAAAATAACTTCCCTACCCTTAGGGTCATATACTGAACAATTGAACTCCTTTTCTTTTTTTTTTTTTTTTTTGAGTTGGAGTTTCACTCTGTCACCCAGACTGGAGTGCAGTAGCCGCTCCTGGCCACTGCAGCTTCAGCCTGCTGGGCTCTGGTCTTCCAAGTAACTGGAACTACAGGCGCGCGCTACCATACCCAGCTAATTTTTGATTTATTGTAGAGATGAGGTCTTGCCAAGTTGCCCAGGCGGGTCTCGAACCCGTGGGCTCAGGCAATCCACTCACCTTGGCCTCCCAAAGTGCTGGGATCACAGGCTGAACCAACAAGCCCAGCCAAACTCTTTTTCTGTTATAATCATTAACCGATGGTACTGAGTATTTACATTAGTACAGGACCTAGGACTGTTCAAAACAATACTAAATGAACTCACCATTTATCTTCCCTCAGAACATTAGCAATATATATATAATTGTTATGTATGTGGTATATATACATACCAGTATATATTAAATGTGTCTATATTATATAATATATATTTATTTTGTACATGTATATACTTTCATATACACTGTTTTTTTCAGGTTACTATAGGACACATGGAAATCTCATGCCACGAGAGAAGCATCTATCTGCCCTCTAAACCACCTACAGAACTGCAGATGGAACTCTCATGAACTTTATATTTAATGAAATGTTTTCTCAATCAATATTTGAATGTTTAATCTCTACCCAGTTCTCTTCTGTGTGTTCTTAGGAGAACACAGAAGTGTAATATGACTGTACTAGCAAAAACTTTGTGAATAAAACTTAAACACATTTTTTAAAAGTAACAGTGAACACTACCAACTGTCTACGACTAAATTGTTTTAGAAAATATGATTGTCATGAGGATGAAGAAATAGAGAAATCAGACTTGTTAGAAAGCAGCTTTACAAAAGGGATTTGCAGCAGGTATAGGATTCAGCCAAGTATTCAGAAGGCAGAAGAGGTAAGTGGGAAGAGGCAATAGCTAAGGCAGTGCACAGACTTTCATACATTTTGTCTTAAGACTAGTCAAAAAAAGAAAACTAAGTCTTATATATTGAGCACTGTACATCAGACAACCTGCCTTTATTTCCTATTAGATGCTCACAAACCCATGAGATAATGTCACTGTCTAGCGTAATGATATGGTATGCAGGGCTGTTGATTCTATCAATTGTGATGTAGTGTAATGACCATGAGCATATTGTTTAGCTTTGCCAAACATGCCAGACTTTAATTTCCTCACCTATAAATGGGGAAAGCTATCAGCATTCCCCGCTTCATGTGTGAAGTCTACATAAGACAATGCATGTAAATTACTTAGAACCCTGTTCAACTTCTCACAGCCAATGCATGGCATAGCTGACAGTCTGACGTCCTATCCGAATCCTAACCCTGTGCCATAGCAGGGGAGGGGATCTGCATCCACTCAAGCAACATTTCTCAAAGTGGTCTGATCTATCTCCACTGTAATCACTGTGATAACTTTTTTTTTTTTTTTTTTTGAGTTGGAGTCTCACTCTGTCACCCAGACTGGAGTGCAGTGGCCGCTCCCGGCCACCGCAGCCTCGACCTGCTGGGCTCCGGCGATCCTTCCGCCTCAGCCTTCCAAGGAGCTGGAATTACAGGCATGCACTACCACGCCCGGCTGATTTTTTGATTTATTGTAAAGATGAGGTCTCACTGCCCAGGCGGGTCTCGAACCCATGGGCTCCGGCAATCCACTCACCTCAGCCTCCCAAAGGCGCGGGATTACAGGCTGAGCCACCGAGCCCGGCTACTGTGATAACTTTTTAAGACGTAATTCTTATTCCACTGTTCAAGGTGCCAAACCCAACCCAAAGATTTCTCTTCTCCCATCCACACTCTCTTCAAAATGAGAAGAGAGGAAAAAAGAAGTTTCTCTTCCTATAAACAATGAAGGTAAAAATGGGGGAAGCTGCCAAACCATGAGCCATCTAAGCAGACAGACTGGGTATAAAAGCAGGTGAACTGCTACAGGATACTCACAGAGCTTGTCAGAGTGACATAAGGAAAGAGTCTCCAGCTGGAAAGGGAGTCTGTCTTCACAGAAACCCAGAAACTCCAGTTTCAAAGGAGGTTTAGAGTGAGAATTAGTTTATTTTAAACAGGCTATATCTGCAAGTTTTTTTTTTTTTTTTTTGGCATCAGTAAACCCTTTCAGCCCTCTCCCCCACCCTTAAGTCACAAACACTAGGCAGGTAGGTGCCTTCACTTTAGGCAACAAAATTAAGTATTTTTCCTACAAATCAGTTGTGTGAGTATAAGGGGAGAGCTCCTGAGTACGGTGGCACAGGGCAAGGGAAGGCTGAAATTTTCTCTCTTCCTAAGTTCTTTCCTATTTTTCTTCATCTAGAGGACAGTCTTTTTTTCTATGTTATTTGTACAGAGATGATGCCATTTTCTACCTTGTCTGCTCAGAGAGGATGGCTTTTTCTAGTTTCAGCAATGTTGCAATACGAAAGAGCAGCTGTGTGTTGTGTGTTGGAGATCAAAGACTTCCACATGCTGGTGTGTAATAAGGTCCTCCCACCATTTACTTCTCTACTCCCACGAAAGCAATAATCTTGAAGCTTATTGCTTCAATAAGCTTAGAGCACTATCCATCCACTTACCCAGACTTCCATAACTAAGAGGAGTGCATGATTGGAAGCCATTATGCTTCTGCATGGAATGAGCCAATAAAAAAAAATCAGTGAACTATAGCCCGAGGTCAAATTCTTTCCACCACCGGTTCTTTTACAGTCTGTGAGCCAAAAAGGTTTTCATATCTTTTAATGGTTGAAAAAAAGTCAAAAGAAGATGAATATCCCATGCATATATAAATTATATGAAATTCACATTTCAGAGTCCATAAAGTTTTACTGAAACACAACCACACTCATTCGTTTACATATTATTGAAGGCTGATTTGCACTGCAGTGGTAGAGTTAAGTAGTTACAGAGGAGAACATTTGACCCAGAAAACCCAAAATATTTACCAACTGACTCTTTACAAAAAAAAGTTTATCTCTACTATAAAGTATTTATTTTAGAATTGAATCTTTTTGGCCAGGCGTCGTGACTCAAGCCTGTAATCTCAGCACTTTGGGAGGCTGACGTGAGGAGATTGCCCGAGCCCATGGGTTCGAGACCAGCCTGGGCAACTTGGCGAGGCCTCATCTCTACAATAAATCAAAAAAATTAGCCAGACGTGGTAGAGCACAACTGTAGTTCCAGCTACATGGAAGACTGAGGCAAAAGGATCATCTGAGCCCAGCAGGTTAACCCTGGGGTGGCCATGAGTGTGCCACTGCACTCCAGTCTGGGTGACAGAGTGAGACTCTAACTCAAAGAATTTTTTAAAATTGCATCTTTTCTTAAGAGTTGGAAAGAATGAGCTGGAAGATGACATGTTGTAAATACCAGATTGTCTTTACTCCTCTCCACCCCCCGTTTTTTTACTTGCCTTGTTTTGGGCTAGTGGATGCCCAACATCTTATACTTCACACTACCTATTACTTCTACTCTTAATAAAAGACTAGACATTGAACAGCATAAGCAATATCCATGTTTATTCTCTTGCCATTGTAGGGTACCAGTGACAAGTGGAGATTCTGAAAACATCAGGCTGAATTTGGGCTATGTGTGAGGAAGTAAGTACGTCAAGCCAAAACTTTGACTCCTATTTTCAGGAACCAGAGGCTCAAGACCAGCATTTCTCTAAAAACAGTCAAGAGGACCAATGCTTAAGAACTGGTTGGTGTCCCTTTATAATATATATTTTTTTGCCATCCTAAATCTATGCAATTACATTTCATTCACGTATTTTCTCTGGAAACAGGTTTAAACTGAACTTCAACCACTGCCTTATTCTGTGCTCTTACAGAATGATTTTGTAATAGCTCTTTTCCTTAATACATGTTTCCATGGTCTTTATAGGTCTGGGAAATCAACTATCAGGTCCTGAAGTCAAAACTTGAGCTGAATCTGAATAAAGAAGAGAACTATTTAGAGAACCCCTTGGAGATAACACGGGGTTATCCAAAGGACAGCAGGAATGCCTTCATTTTCAGTTCCTGACATGGTATTGGGCTGCCCCAAAAGAAACACCACAGATCATTGACATTCTGGGAGCTAGGCAGAATTTTCGCAGTTTTATAATGCTTTCACTTTATGCCCCAGAAAAACCTAAAATGATGTGTATTTTCATTTGGGAATTTCAGTCTTCTTTCAGTGTGTTTTGACATATGCACGTGAAAGATCTGGAGACACGAACAACATTGAAAGTGAATTTCAAATAAACAGAATGAAAAACAAACCAAAAAATTTTCTGTGGATTACTCACTTCAGAATTCCCCACCCAATGTCTCCTTAGGCCACCTGGAAATGGGATAACCTCAATGGGACTGGAGTTTGGGACCAGAGGATTTGATGATATAAGGTCTAACTGGGGACCAAGTTTAATAAAACTAAATGAAAATTATCATTTGATTATCATGTCTGTGCCCAGTACCAAACATTGACTACTATAATACTCTTCTTTAAAAGGGCAACAATCTTATTTTTATTCAGTACAAAGAACATACTGAAGAAACAGGAGGAAGACCTACTTAGAATGGTTGGCTTTTGTTTCCTGGACATTACTAGGAAGGGTGCCAGTTTATATGTTTTCGTAAAGACGAAGATAAACTTTTGGAAGCAAATTGGTCCTTGCAATACATTGGGATTTATTATCCAAACTCCAGTTAAAAAGATAACATAAATACTATGCAATGAATTCATGAAAAGATAATGTTGTGTCAAATTGAAGTTATTATGCATTAGGAAGACATCCACAATGTTTCAGTCATATACTGGCTCTAGACAAAATTTAACATCAACATAATGGCAATTATGACAATGAACATTTAGTTCATTATTAGATAGATTCACAGTTAAAATGAAGTAATTCCATGAACAATTAATAAAGTGCATTAACCCTTGTAGCATATCAAATTCTATACCCATTCCCCCAGAAACACTACTTTTAACTTTTAGCAGTATGAAAATATTTAGAATTTGTGGGATAAAAATGTGCATTGTTTTAGAATATACTGTTAGAGTGGACATTACAAAAACAGAAATTGATATTTATCATATATACCAACTAAAATTATACTAAGAGATGTTTCATATATGTATCAGTCTGTGTGGGCTGCCATAAAAACTACTATATGCTAGATGGTTTAAGCCACCATAATTTATTTTTTAAGCCAATATAACTTTATTTTCTCATGGTTATGGAGGCTGAAAGTCCAAAATCAAGGTGTCAGAGAGCAGATTTCTGGTGAGGCCTCTCTTCCTGGCTTGCAGATGTCTGCAGTTTGTGTCCTCATACAACCTTTCCTCTGTCTGCACTGAGAGAGAAGGTGAGGTGAGAGGGAGAGAGATATCTCTGGTGTCTTTTCCTCTTCCTATAAGGACACCGTCCAGTTGGATTAGGGTTCCACACTTATTTAACGTTGGATTAGGGTCCCAACATCTTATTTAACGTTGATTATCTTTTTAAAGGTCCTGTCTCCAAATACAGTCATATTGGGGGTTAGGTCTTCAACATATGAATTTTGAAGATACGATTCAGTCCATAGCATATGTAGAAACAGAAAGCATGTTCCTTTTTCACTCATTTATTTTAAAAAATTATTACAAAATAATACAATGAGACCTTAAATCTCCCTGTTTTTTTACCCTGTTAATAAGTTTTCTTACCCTGTTATTAAGCTAGGAAAGAGCTAAAGGAAGGATGCTGATACTTTTATACCACCAGTAGTCCTTTGGGATACTCTGGAAATAAAGATAACCTAAAATAACACCTTTTAGTTGCAAGATAATTTCACTAATAGCTTTCTAATAGCAGTCAATACACCTAACTTAATCTGTTCAGGATGCTATAACAAAATACCTATAAAATGACAGAAATTTATTTCTTAAAGTCTGGAAGGCTGGGAAGTCCAAGATCAAGGTGTCAGCAGGACCTGCTTTCTGACTCACAGGTGGTGTCTTCTTCCTGTGTCCTTACATGGTGGGAAGGGCAAGGCAGCCCTTTAGGGCCTCTTTTAGAAGGGCACTAACCCCATTACGAGGGCTCCACAGTTGTAATCTACTCACCTTCCAAGGACCCCACCTCCTATAATGCTCACATTGGTGATTAGGTTTCGATATCTGGATTTGGGGGAGGACAAGAATATTCAGACCATAGAGGCACCCGTTTGAATATATATTTTACTTTATATACATAATTTATTTCTATGATACTCTTGCTCTACAAATAGTGTAAAGCATGAAATTAAACACCTGAGTTCTCATTCATTGAGATGTCCAACAACCTTCGTTAATCTTTGATACTTTTATTAGTTTTAAATTTAAGAAGACCCTCCTCCAAAGTTCAATAGCAATAGGTAGCAACACATGAATCTAGATCTTTTAGAAGAACTTTTTCCTAGATTCCTTGCTATATAGAATAAGGTGCTATACAAGTGGTTACCACTTGATGGCAGCCAATGTAACAGTCAGTTAACTTTCAGTAGTCTTTATCTCATTTTGTCTTTATAACTCTATGCATAGATATCAGAATCTTCCCTTATTTAACAAATGAAATAACCGAAGTTAACAAATGTGTGTCTATGTCAGAATCAATACCTAAGACTTCTTTCAATATCTCTGTATGTTTTCTTTGTACTATAATTCCCACTCTTCTGTATTATGAAAAACAAAGTACATTTCAATGATCTCAGTTTACAGAACACTTTGTTTCTACATAATATAAAATTAGGCAGTCAAAGGGTTTTTTTTATTTGTTTGCTTGTTTGTTTGATTTGGAGTCTCGTTCCATCACCCAGGTTGGAGAGCCATGGCACACTCACGGCCACCCCAGCATCGACCTGCTGGGCTCAGATGATCCTTTCACCTCAGCCTTCCAAGTAACTGGAACTACAGGTGCGCACTACCACATTAGGTTAATTTTTCTTTTTATTTATTGTAGAGACGAGATCTCGCCAAGTTGCCCAGGCTGAAATTGAACCCGTAGGCTCACCTCAGCCACCCAAAGTGCTGGGACTACAGGCTTAAGCCACCATGCCCAGCCCAAAGGAGTTTTTCTCCCAATGTAATGACTATAAGAACATCACATACATAGACATGATATGAAATACCAAAAGCTGTGAGAATGCTTAGCAGAATGTAGCTGTCTATGCACGATGTGATACTTGGTCTTGAACCAGCCTATTCACATGCTGTACTGCAAATCCTGCTCTTTTGCTTTTCTTTGTGTTTTCTTATGTTTTCCAATCATCTTGAAATATTTACTCTTCCTTCACCTATACATTTCACCAATTATTTAAGAAACAACTAAACTGTAATGCCTTCTAGAAAACTTTTGCCAAGTATTTTGTGGTCTATACCCAGATCTTAGCTCTTGCATTTTTCTGTATTTATTTGTCTAAATTTTACACATCTTTGGTCCCCTCCAGAGCAAGTTTCAGCACATAGCAAATGCTCAAAATCAGACATTTGATTAATAACTTGTCAGATCAAATACATTTTAAATTATGTACATGGTGATTGGTCCATTTGTTATAGCAAAGAATTCATTTGTTAGAGCAATAATTTGTTAGAGCAAGATATATACTGTACACTCACCCACACACACGCACACACACACACATACACATATATGCCAAGCCAGTATGTTTTTGAAAAAAAATCTAAACTCTGTTCCAACTCTAGAGACTGTTCCCAAACTCCAGATACCCATTTCAGACTAAAGAATGTGGATGCCTTGCTCATTCAAACAGAAATGTGTTGAACGGATTCTCTGTTTTGGGTTCATCACAGGCACTGACGGTATGGAGATGAGTCAGATCCAGTCTCTGTTTGAACAAATGTCGTTGCATAGTAGAAGAGACAGACTTCTATTGACAGATTAAATGTTCAGAAAGTTTAATTTTATTTTTTTTTTTTGAGTTGGAGTTTCACTCTGTCACCCAGGCTAGAGTGCAGAGGCATGCTCACGGCCACTGCAGCCTCGACCTGCTGGGCTTAGATGCTCCTTTCATCTCAGTCTTCCAAGTAGCTGAAACTGTAGGCACATGCTACCATGCCCAGCTTATTTTTTGATTTATTGAATAGACAAGGTCTCACCAAGTTGCCCAGGCTGTTCTTGAACTCCTGGGCTCAGGCAATCCTCTCGCCTCGGCCTCCCGAAGTGCTAAGATTAAAGGCTGAGCCACCTTGCCCAGTCAAGTTTAATGATTTATAGAAACTTGGAGAGAAATAGCTTTGTCACTACTTTCTGTCACAGGAAAGCTGGCCAGTTGGACATCTGAGGCCCCAAAGATTGACACTAACTTGGTAAAATAGACACAATAAGGTTCTCACTTGGCTGCTCTCGACAACTCATAAAAGAGGACTCTGAGTCTCAGGAACAGATTACAACAAGAATGCCCTTGTTATGAGCATGTTAATTTACAGTTAACACAAGGTGAGCATACATGAGGGGGGAACCCCCCAAAAACCTGGAATCTATTTATCAAAAATTGTGTATTTATTCTTACATGTTTAAACTTCAGTCACCTTCAAAGTTCTCTCCGTATGATGCAATATACCTGTTGAGACACTTTTTCCACAGCTCTTGGGTTCCCTGGCCTTTGGACTTGGAATAGAACTAAACCATCAGTTTTCCTGGATCTCCAGCTTGATATCTCACTGTGATGATCTTGGGACTTGCCCACCTCTCTAATCACATAAGCCAGTTCCCTGTAATAAATTTCTTTGTGTGTGTATGTACACACACACATGCACACGTTCTATCAGTTCTGTTTCTCTGGAGAATGAACTAATATGGGGAATATTTACTTCCTATTCCCAATATTTCCTTCCATGTGGAGGGAACTTAACCTGGATTTTCCTCGAGCTTAACCTGAATTTTCCTGAACATAATCTAAATTTTCAATGAGCATAACCTGAATTTTCTCTGTCATCTCCCTCATTTGTCTCCTGAGAAAAAGGAGTAAATTTTCTTTTCTTTTCTTTTTTTTAGAGGGAGAGTCGAAGCCTCTCTCTATTGCTCAGGCTGGAGTGCAGTGGCATGATCATAGCTCACAGCAGCCTCTACCTCTTGGGCTCAGGCAATCCTTCTGACTCAGCCTCTTGAGTATCTGGGACTACAGATGCATACCACCACACCTGGCTAATTTTTGTAGAGACAGGGATTTTACAGTGCTGCCCAGGCTGGTCTTGTATTCCTGGGCTCAAGCAATCCTCCCACCTTGGCTTCCCAAAGTACTGGGATTAGAGGTGTGAACCATCTCGCCCAGCAGGATGAGTTTTCTTGAAAAGTAGATAAGGATAAGAAAATTGGGTATGCATAACCTGCATTCCCTACATTGCTCCTTGTCACATGCTCACTTACCTGGAAAGAGCATCCAGTCTCCTCTGCCATGTGGTTAGATGAGCCTGGGCTCCAAGTTCTATCACTGCAGCTAACCCTAATGATAGCTCCAATTATGCAGTTCAGGTTACAAAGTCCACTTACTGGCGAGTGTAAGCTATATTCTCCAAAATTAATTTTATTCCTAGTGGGAGTGGTAATTTGCCTCCAACCACTGTCCTCTTTTGCCTAATTCTCATTTGATTCAAAATTCAAGTGGGGAGGAAGAGTTATGTGTTTTATAACTTGAACCCTATACAGCTCTGATACAGGGGAGAGCAGCACATACATGAGAGATTAATTCTAATCTAGAGAGACAGGAAAGGTCTATAGACAGAAGTGATGTTTGGGTAAAAGGTAACCAGTCAAAAACGGAGAGAGAAAGAGCCCAGGACATAGTGAATCCTTCTGCTCCTGCTTCATAAGCACTGCCTATGGCTCTTTCTACTTCCCATTATATTTGTTGACAAACTCTCTTTTTAGACATATCAACTACATTTTACACTTCAAAGTCTTTAGATATGTTGAAGTAGCCTTAGTCTTAGGTCACCTTCTCACTTTTTGTTAGAAGAAAGCTTTCAATGATCCATTTAAATTATTGCCCTTTTGTAAGTTAATTTTCCATCATTTATTATTAATAATAATAGCTATCAATTATTGAATACTTACTATCTGTCTGGAAGCATGGAAAGAGCTTTATATACATGATCTCATTTGATACTTATAAACTCTAATAAGGATAAGATTACTCTTCCCATATTCAGATGAAAAAAATTAAGGATTAGGAGACTAAGTGATATGTCCCAAGGTCACATAGCTAGTAAGTGGCAGAGCCTGGGTGGAAATCAGTTGCATTATTTTAACTCCAGTCTCCATACTCCTAACAATTATTGTTTACTTCCTTAAAAGCTAATGTTATTTCTAAGTTTTGAATTACCCGTTTTGACTTCTGACTAAGTATAACAAAATCATGTGAACAAACTTCTAGAGGACCTCAGCCAGGAACAGACACTGTAGTGCATCCAATCCTTGACTGGCCAATAAGTCAAGTTACAAGACCCTTTACTGCAGAGTGAAATTTGTGTTCATTGTGTGGAGAAAATGGTATATATTTTTTCTTTTCTAATTCACTAAAGCCTAAACAGAATTAGCTTTAATAAGATATTGCATAATTTAGGGAATATATTTGCTCACATGTCAGAATACAATTTGATGCCTAAATCAATATGCTCCTTCCTGAGGCTTTCTTGTGAACAATTTCTGAAATGCAGAAATATATGCTTAGACTTAATTAAGTTCAATTTAACAAAAATTCACTAAGCGCTAACAATATGCAATGCATTGTGACAGAAAGCATGGAGAATACAGATTCAGTCTTCAAGGATATCGCAATATCTCACTTTGTGATTTCTTATTCTCATTTCTATTCACAGAAGTAATTTTATTATTATCCAAGTGACTTTCCTGTTTCCCTTCTCCGATTTGGTTTCCTGCCCAATATAAATGAGAGATGGGTTCCTTCATAAACCATATTTTTATTGCCTTGCACCATGGCAAAGAAAGAAGACAGGTGAGTAAGAGTATTTTGTTTCTGACTAAAATTTTAATAGCACCTAAAACACCATCATCATAACAAATAATTGATTGTGGGGTTGATGCCAGCATTTATTTATTCCCTTGGCACTTTATTTGACTGAAAGAGCATTATGGTAAATGAGATGCTCTAGATATTCTAAATATCACAAATGTCTGACAAATATTCTGCTATACTCTGAAAACTTTTTGGGATATGTATAGTCATCTCTCCAAATTAACAGTATGATAAGACACTCAATGAACACCTTCTCCCCAAGGGCAGAGAAAAGAAAAGGAAAGAAGAAGAATCAAGAAGAACAAGAGTGAGCTTAGGTAAAATCTCTTCTAGCAGAAAGCAGGATTTGTGAAAATGCATTTCCCCTCTAATATCCACCTATGTTTCTTCAGAGGCAACTGTGGTGTAAGTTTCTAGAATGCCAACCAGAAGTTTGCCTTATGCTTCTTGGTATGTCACATCATCCTCAAGATATATTCCCTATAGACGTTCAATGAAATCACTTGGTACAATGATTGATTCTTTGTGCCCTTATATGGCCTCAATCTTCTATGTTTCAATCCACACTGAAAAGATGTTAATTAAAAATGAAAATGCAACTCTTCTGAGGAAGATGTACAGAGAATGAGAAGTAGGAGAATTAAGAAAGCATTTTTACCAGCATAGTGAATCTAGATTGGAGAGAGAAAAATAAAGAATGACTTTCTGTATCAGCTTGTGTTTCTGTAATTACAACAATCACTTTCAAGAATTGTCTGAATATTAGAATGGTAAAACTGAAATCAATCTAATTATCCACAGTGAACCTTCCTTCCATAAATTTCCATTACATTGGAAACAAAATTGGCCATTACTTACCACTTCAATATTAATGCTGGCTGTAGCCCCACTGAGAGGTACTTAGATGAACACCATTTGCTAGAAATCTGAAAGTGATTCCTTTGACTATTAGCACCCACACAGCAAGAGAGGAGACCCAGAGAGATGACTAATTCATTTTTCCTTTCAACTAAAAGGTACTAGGCTTAACCCTGTGACAATAAACATATATAAGATGCTATTTATTTATTAAAGGAACTCAGAATCTGGTAGGGGAGAAGAGCATATAGATAATAATGAAACAAAGAAGTAAAAGCAATGATTGAGAGATTCACAAAGTAATGAGGAAGAGTAGGCTAGCCAAGTCAGAATGTTTGTAAAAGAAAGAGGGATGTTAGACAGGGATATGGCTGAGTTGGGTTTTTTTTTTCTTTTCCTTTTGTAGGAATTAGAGTGAAGAAGAGACCATTTCCCCTAGAAGGAAAGGCCTGAGCAAAGGCATGGAGGTGAGAAATACTAAGAGCCAGGAGGGGAAAAATACAGGGCCACAATTTGTTATCGCAATTTATATTCTGTGACAGAGTAAACCAAGCAGAAACTGCCTAGCAAAAAGGCAATAGGCAATGAGGGATACTCTGTTTTATGTTTTAAAGAGAAGAAAGTTTGTCTAATAGGAGATGGGGGACACCAAAAGGAAAGATGTTTACTAGCATTGAAGCTGTCTTGTAAGATCTGTGTTGGGGGTGGGTGGGGGAGGGAGGTGGAGAGGGAAAGAAAAAAAAAGATCTATGTTCTGGGCTGTTCCACTGCCATTCCAGATCCACCCTTTACCCTTCAATTCCATGCTCTGCCCTGGGAGACCACCTGATTCCTTCTGATTCCCAGTTGGGTTTGGCCAATGGGAATCCTAAAGCAGAGGAAGGTGGGGTTAGGATTAGGGTTAGGGTTAGGGCAGAGTATTTATCTGACTTCCTTACTCCAAGGCACCTTGTGCTGGTGTGTTCCTTGATTAATCAAGCTTTTTTCAATGCAACCATCCTTACCTATGTTATTTTTCCATATTCCAGTAACCATTTCCTCAGCTCATCCCAAGGAGTTGAGAAGTAGCACTAGGTTTGTCAGATTATTACACCATCTGTTGTGGTTTTCCCATGCCCAACCCTCTGAAAATTGCCTCTCTGTGAATAAAGCTTCCTTGAATTATTGTAATTTAAAAGTGCTCATTGTTTCCTGTTAGAACTTGAGCTGATACACCTTTCATTTAGATAAACCAAACTAAAGACTATGATAAGGTGGTTTAAAAAGGAGAGAGATGAGGTGGCCCAGCTAAGGTATGGCAAAAACTTTAAGTCATATCAATGATAGTTGAGACAGAGATGAGAAAAGAAAAAAAAAAAGAAATACTTGGAGGAAAAACTATATGAATATATTCATTTGATTGGTTGGGGAAAGAGGTACAGGAGAGGGGAAAATCAGGGATTAGTTTCCATTTTCTAACTTTCAACCTTTTAACTGCAGTGACTTGATGAATGATAGTGCTACCAATAGAGAATACAGGTGAAGGAGCAGCTTATGGGGAAATATGATGAGTTCACTTCTACATGTGTTGACTTTGAGGCATTGAAATCTACTGGGCACATGGAACAGAAGTCCAGACAGAAAATAATACCTTTACAAGTTGTCAGTATATCAGCAGGTGGTATTTAGACCATGAGATTAAGAATAGTGAGCTGGAGTAGGAATCATAAAAAGAGACCCACACTTAAAGAAATAGTTCCCAAATGTTTATGCTTGTGAGTTTCACTCAGAAAGCACGTAAAAATGCACTATCCAAGATCCATATTCTATGCCTCATATTCAGTAGGTAGAGTGGTGGATTCAGAGATTGTGTAAGCCATATATGTATCCCAAGTGATTCTGATAACATGGTTTGCATATCACACTTAGAAAAATACTAACTTAAGGGTGGAGGAAGAAAGAAATGCTCATAAAAGATAGAAAAAATGGGTATCAAGAAAAAATATAGAACTGCTCCAACTAAACTACAAAAATAAAACAATCTGATTTAAAAATGGGCAAAGGAGCCGGGCTCGGTGGCTCAGCCTGTAATCCCGTGCCTTCGGGAGGCTGAGGTGAGTGGATTGCCTGAGCCCGCGGGTTTGAGACCCTCCTGGGCAGTGAGACATCATCTCTACAATAAATCAAAAAATCAACCGGGTGTGGTAGCGCATGCCTGTAATTCCGTCTACTTGGAAGGCTGAGGCGGAAGGATCCCCAGAACCCAGCAGGTCGAGGCTGTGGTGGCCGGGAGACTCCAACTCAAAATAATAATAATAATAATAAAAATTAAAAAAAATAAAAATGGGCAAAGGACTTTTATAGACATTCTCCAAAGAGGACAATATACAAATAAGCAGGCCAGTAAGTACATGAAAGATGGTCAACATCAAATATCATTAGGGAATGCAAATCAAAATCTCAAGGAAATACCACTGCATTCATTAGGATGACTACTATCAAAGACAAGGAAAATAAGTGTCTGCAAAGATATGGATAAATGGGAACCCATGTGCTTTCTTGGTGAAATTATAAAATGATACAACCACCGTGGAAAATAGTATGACATTTCTTCAAAAAAATTAAAAATAAAATGACCATATAATTTAGCAGTTTCACATCTGAATGTGTACCCAAAAGAATTGAAAGAAGGGTCCTGAAGAGATCATTGTATACTCATGTTCATAGCAGCATTATTCACAATAGCTAAAAGGTGGGAGCCTCCCAAGTGCCCATCAACGGATGAATGGATAAACAAAATGTGCCATATTTCAATGGAATATTATTCAGCCTTAAAAAGAAAAAGCATTATGAAATATACTACAACATGAATGAGGAGATTGTTCTAAGGAAAGTTAAGCCAGTCACAAAAAATAAACACTGTATGATTCCAATTATATGGTATACCTATAGTAATCAAAACTATACAGACATAAAATAGAATGGTCATTGCCAAGTATCTTAATGGGTGCAGAGTTTCAGTTTCGCATAATAAAAAAACTTCCAGAGATGGATGATAGTGATGATTGCCCAAAAACATGAATGCACTTAATAGCACTGAACTGAATACTTCAAAAATGGTTAAAATGGTAAAGACTGTGTTCTGTGTTATTTACATTTTAACATACAAAAAATTAAAAAGTACACAAAAACACATCATTTTCACAGATAGAAAGAAAGAGAGGAGTGGTCAGAATACGAAAAAAAAAGATAATTTTCTAGATGGAGAGAGCAATCAATGATGTCAAGTGAAGTAGATGATATGTCTTAAAAACTCACTTCCTTATAAGACACACGGAATTGTTGCCCCTAAATTTCATTACATTTTCTGTCCCCAATGAAATCCTAGGCCTTCACTTGAGAAAAAACATAATGTAAATATTGCTGGTGTTTCCAAGAGTTAGATTTATGCACTAAGAAATTGGAGTTGTGCGTGATTTTTGTGCGTGAATCATTTATTTTAGAAATATGGATAGAAGAGACATTTTCTTAATACAATATGAAAACCAAAACATAAAACAGGTGAAAGGTTACAAAATCACTCTTTGTCTTACTGCTCTACCAGGTCACGTTCCCCCTGAAAATAATATGAAAGTAACAAATAGACTGAGTGCAGTGACTCACACCTGTACTCCCAGCACTTTGGGAGCCCAAGGAGGGAGGACTGCTTGAAACCAGGAGTTTGAGATCAGACTGAGCAACATAGCAAGACCACGTCTCTACAAAAAAAATTTTTTTTAAATTAGCAGGGCATAATGATGCATGCCTGTAGTTCCAGCTACTCGGAAGGCTAAGGCAGAAGGATTGCCTGCACCCAGAAGGTCAGTCTGGCTGACAGAGTGAGACTCTGGAAAAAAAGAAAAGTTTTCCCAAAAGAAAGACTGGCATTTGGGAATAAAAATTTGTGAGTGGGGGAAAAAAAACAAAACAATAAACAGAGTTTCTTGAAAGAAAAAAAATAAAGGAGAGACAGAGAATGGAAGGAAGGAAGGAAGGAAGGAAGGAAGGAAGGAAGGAAGGAAGGAAGGAAGGAAGGAAGGAAGGAAGGAAACATCAAAATCTTAGGCTGATTTACCAGAAATTCAGCAGGCTGGCATTAGACAGATGTGGTTTTAGACTGGTTTTAGTAGTCTTTTGATACCGGGGAAGACCGATGTTTCTTTTTAAAACATGAGAAGCTCCCACTTATTTTATATTAACCTGAGTCCTCGGTTGGACTTACCATTCTCAGAATCAGCTTGAGGCATTAAAACATGATGTCTTCTTAGGAACATTTCATTCTTCCTTTAAAGGCACTTACCTTTCTTCATGTTCATGGATCCACTTCCGTTGGAGCCCCCAAGTATAATTATCTATCCTCTATTATACAGTTTCATTTTTGCTGTCCTCAAATATTTGAAAGTGACTATTCCTTTGAAAATACATCCTGCCACTTTCAGAACAAGATCAAATATACCAAGCAAATTAATAATCTGTTTTTTATATGTGAATAATAATGGGGATTGTGCAAAAGATTGGTTATACCAAGTTATGTTTAGTTTTAAAACTTTCAGGAAGTTGCACAGGTATCTCTCGAATTGTGCTATCCTGGACTTAAGCTAATGCTTGTGCTGGTCTTGTTTCCTGAAAAACAATGGCACTCTCCTAACTCCACATCTTTTTAATAACTTTTTCACTATTGCTGAAGTTGCCTTCTCTTACTGTATACTCTGATCCACTTCACATTGCCTATTTTCACCATTTATGTGTCTAGTCTGGCCTTATTCACACATATTCCTTATAGTATGGGCCCATATAAATGTACTTTTGTTCCCTAAAAGAGCTTGACTGTTTTGCTATTCTACTCTGCCATCATACCAAATCTTGATTCTTGTACTAATTGCTATGACTAATACATGTTGATTAGATGCACAGCAAATTTAAGCCATATTTATAACTTCAGAAGCAGTATAAACAGTGGTGTGGTTGCTGTGCCATATATAAACTGGGTTTTAGGATTATTCTAGCTTCCTGAGTTTTTGTGCTTTTAGCTATAAAACAGGGACAATAGAGGACTGTCAGGTAACTGAGCAATTGTCTAAATCCAAATCTAATGTAAAATTAATAGTAATTAAAGTTAATAATGAAATAAAATAAATGCTAATTACAAGTATACCTATTTATCAAGCCCCCATGCAAGTCTTTGCAGAGAGGTAAGAAGGTTCAGAAAAACTGTGCTAAATAGAGAACAAAATATTAAGAAAAAAATGACTCCCAGAAAGAGAAAGTCTTCCTTATTTGCCAGAATACTGAAAAAGAGTCCTAATGCACTATAGAAAAGGAATTTTAAAGTGTACACCGGATTCAAGGAAGTGGACTTGGAAAGGTGACTGATACTTCTGGAGATACAGGACTGAAAAAGAAGGGAGAAACACTTGGAAAAATGTGTAGTGAAGGGTAAAAGTAGAAATAGGGGAAGTTTTACAAACCCTCTAGACAGAAGTAACCTAAAAGTGTCAAAGAAAACAACCCTATCCTCACTGACAAAAATAGAAAAAAGGTATCTGCTAAAAAAGACTGCAATCTTTTTATCTGACAGAATGTTCTCTTGAACTATAACCTGATAAACAACCTCAAACCAACATACCTATCCAAGAAATACAAAGAGGCAAGCAGTATATATCATATAAAACTACAAAAAAAAAAGAAAAAAGAAAATGAAAATGAAAACTTTCCACTAGTAAGCAATCACTGCCCTCCAGATCTCTGAAGTAGAAAAAAATCTGTAACACAACACTCCACACTGGATGAAATACCCTTAAAAAAATAAAAAAGCAATAGAGATATGAAATTAAAGCACCTTGAATCATAAATTCACAAATTAAAAACAAAAATAGCCAGGTTTGGTGGCTCAGTCTGTAATCCCAGTGCTTTAGGAGGCCAAGACAAGTGGATTGCATGAGCTGGCGGGTTTGAGACTAGCCCTGGCAACTTGGTAAGACCTTGTCTCTATAATAAATCAAAAATTAGCTGGGCATGGTAGTGCACACCTCTAGTTCTGGCTACTTGGAAGACTGAACTGGAAGGATTGCCGGCGCCAAGCAGGTTGATGCTAGGGTGGCCATGAGCATGCCACTGCACTGCAGCCTTGTAGCAGAGTGAGACTCTGACTCAAAACAAAAACAAAAACAAACAAACAAACAAAAAACAACCAACCCCCTCCCCCCAAAAAAACTATACAGAAAAGCAGGAAGGAATAAAATGAGAGATGATTGAACTCAGGAAAGAAATGGAAGAAAAAGACAAAATGATATCAAAGATGGCAATGAGATAACAAAATGTTTGAGAGTGAATAACTTCCAAAAAAATTAATAAGGATCATTAAATAAAAGCAAAAAAGGAACCTAAAGGATAAAAATTAAATACCAAAATAAATGAAATAGAAAAAGAATAAAAAGGAAAAAGTAAGAAGACTTTTGAAAATTCAACAGATGTAAAATTAGAGATCCTGGACAAAACAAAACAATTGAATGGGAGCTGTAACCAACTCAGTGACATATAGTATTAGACCTAAAAAGCAAAAAAAAAAAAAAAAAAAAAAAAAAATCACCAAAAAACCTAAAAAAACAACTCAAGTTTTCCAAGCAATTATTAAAGAAATGTACAAGGGAAAGAGAATTACACTGGTATTAGACCTTCAAGGTAACAGTCAAAGCAAAGCAAAAATGAAGAAGCATTTTCAAATAACTCAAATATAGAAACTGTGAACTGAGGCTTTTATACCCAGCCAAGTTGTCCTTCAAGCATCCATATATGTCCTTCAACCATATATATATATGTCTCCCCTTTTTAACATTTGAGAACTAAGAGATTTCTGTGCCCATGAGCTCTTCTTGAGAAATCTAGTAAAGGATGACTTTCTATCAAGAGATAATTGGAGAACCATTGGTAAAAGGATTTCAGGTGAAAAAATTACATACTTAATTATAGATCTAAAATAGAAACAAAGATGATGACAAAGTTGTTGCAATAATATACACAAGTTATAGTTTTGGAAAAGAAATACTGCAACTAAATAAATAAAAGAAAAGTTAAATTATTTATTGATTGTTGTATAAGCAGTAGATGCGTATCAATAAAAACTGACACTAAACACAAACAACCTAGATAGCAAATGCTCATATAAGAAAATACATGAGACTTCAAATATACAACGTGTAAGTACCAGGATAATATCTGAAATAAAAAATGCAAATCTTTCTGAATATGGAAATATCTTTTAAAAGAGCAAAGAAAATACATCCTTTAGAGGAAGAAACATAGAAACTATAATAAAATATCACCTAAAATATAAAATAATATGACAGTTTAGTTCAAAAAATTAATCATATCAGTAAATGAGAATGAATTTAACTTATATGATTAATTTAAAAAATTTTTAATTTGACTCACAAAGCAATACTCAATTATATGTTTTATATAAGGGACACCCATAAAATAAATTTAAAAAGGCAAAAAAAAAAAGTAAAAATGAAAATTATACTGTCAAATGGCAACAATAAGAAAATCAGAGTTGAATATTTATATTAGGTAATACAAATCAGAATTCAAGCCAGAAAACATTATACCAGAAAAAGAAAGACATTTTTAATTCTGAAAGCAACAATTCATAAGTACACAATAGATACTAATGTTTATATATCAAATACTCCAGCAACCATCTTTGTAAAGTAGGAATTGCAAGAGATTTAGCGATGAGAGAAAAACTTACAATAGGAGACTTTGACACACTAGTCTTTAGTAAAAGATAGACCAAGTGTACCAAATAACGGAAGGTATGGATAATAACAACATAATCAATAAGATAGATTTTATTAATGTATATTTAAATTTGTACTCTGATAATATAGAGTACATCTTAATCTTGAGACCTTAAGAAATAGTCACAAAAAACAATCTTAAATCACAAGAATACATTGACAATTTCCATAAAGTCAAATTGCTACAAACAGCACTTTCTGAATAAACACAATAAAACTAGAAATTAATGAGAAAAAATAAAAAAGGTCTTCTACTTGAAATTTTTAAGCATTACAATTAACATTTAAATTACATGACTTATTTAAAACTTGCTATGGACACATTACAAACCAAAATCTATGGAATACGTTAAAAGCAGAAATGAGAGGAAAAGTCAGAGGCATAAATATTTATATTAACAAAAATGAATGAATGAAATTTAATGAATTAAAATGGGATATAAATGAATGTGAAGTATTCTTCTTGAGAATATTAAATAAAACAAAGTATGTAAAACACTGAATATATGCTTGGCATTCTGTGATCCTGAATAAATGTTATTTGTCTGATTGGTGTTCTGCATCTTTCTTAATACGTCCATTACAATGATCGGTAAAAGATATTCTTACATCCCTCCAGTCTCCCCCATTCATTACTGAAGACCAAAGTCACCCAAAGTCCTTCCCCTTTCTCTTCTGTCCACCTTCAAATTATTTTCATCATGTCTTTCTCTCCCTCCCTAGACTTCTCTGAATGTTTCACTATTCTGTGGCTATTCCTCTAGATTTCAGAGTAATAGGTACCCCTCCTCATTCTTGAGGCTAAACTCTTATTTATTTTCTTGACCTCAAATCCATTTGCCTCATAATGAACTTGCTTAAGACTGTGCTTCTCTCTTCTTTTTCTCAGCATATTCTTCTCCACTGGTCCCTTCATCCCAATCTGCAAATATGCTTTATCAAAAATAAAGTAAAACTTCGTATCTCAACCTGGCTAGCTTCTCAAGCCTTCTTAGTTGGCTACCTCATAAAATAGCACTTGGTGTTCAATGCATATTTTTTTTGGAGTATTCTCTTTTCAAGCCCTTGCTGTTTTCTGTTCCCACCACTCTATTGAAACTATTATTGATCAATCACCTGCAAATCACCAACACAATTATTTGTTCTTAACCTTGATTTTGCTTGACTTCTTAGTTTGATTTGACACTATAGATACCCCTCCTTGAGAACCTACCCATGACAATATTCTCTCTTAGTAATTCTCATTCTTGTTTGTTGCCCCTCTCTGCTTCTTTGATTTTCTAATTTTTCTCTTCTTCTTTTATTTTTATTTTTATTTTTGAGCCAAGGTCTTACTCTCTTGCCCTGGCTAGAGTGCAGTGGCACAATCACGGTTCACTGCATCCTTGGCCTCCTGGGCTCAGACAATCTTTCCACCTCAGTCTCCTATGTATTTGGGATTACAGGTACACATCACCACATCTGGCAATTTTTTATTTCAGAGATGAGGTCTCACTGTGTTTTCCAGGCTGGTCTCAAATTCCTGGGCTTAAGCTATCCTCCCATCTTGGCCGTCCAAAGTGCTGGGATTATAGACATGAGACACTATTTTTTAAAAATAGTTTTCTATTCTGTTTTCCTTTCTTTTCTATTTTCCTTTCACAATGTTTTCATATTCTGGGGTTACCCCTGACTCAATTCTTCTTTACATCCCATATCTGCTTACTTACAAAATACAACTTTTTCTTTGAAATAGGTTCCACAGCTGTCCTTTTCTTTTTGTTGTCATGGTCACCATTTTACTTTATATCTACACTATGACAATAATCTTCTGACTGTTCTCTCTGCTTTCAGACTGTACCACTTTTGGTCCATCTTGCATGTGTCACAATTTTTCTCCGTTACATTTTATTATAACATTTTCTTGTTCATAAATCTTCAGGAGATTCTCAGTGCTTCTAAAATAAATGTAAATTATCAATTCTTGATTTTGACATTTACAACCCCTTATAATGTCAAACAAATTTAGCTTTCAAAATTTTCATTACTCCCTGAACATACATCGTGTTTCAATCTAATTAGATGACTTGCCATTCTTCATAACAAGCCTAGTGTTTTCCTATTTATTATCTTTTGTAAGTTCTAACTTCCACCTAAGATCTCTCTTTCTCTCACCACATAGATATGCATAACAGCTTCCCCTGTTATTCATTCTTAAAAACCTAAGCCAAATATCTCCTTCTTGAAATGACCTGATGGTCTTAAGCAAAGGTGATCTTTCCTCTTCAGGATTATAAGAGTTACTGCTTATGCCATATTTACATTTTTCTATAGGTTTTTTATGATTCTTTGGGTTTGAAAGATCACTTGGGACAGAGAAATTGTATATACCAGGGATACCAAAAAATGTACACACATTTTAAGAGATGTTATCTACATATTACTTTTAGTTCGTCAGAATCAGAAGCATCTGGATGCTGATGGTAACCACTCTGAGCACCTCTTGTAATTACAGAAGTCAAACGGGACTTGTATTCTTCTTTTATTGTTGGTATATATTATTACAATTTTAATACAATTTTTTCCTTTCTTAAAATGTGTATACTTTTTTTGATACCCTCTGTTTATATATAGAGAGAGAGGAGCTGAGAGCTGTAATATGGATTACCTTTATGAGTGCGGTTTCAGAAATGAAAGGAAAGGCTCCTGTATGCCCTAGGTTTTCTGTCTCTCCGCTTCCCAAAGCTCTGAGCTCCTGATTCATTCCTTCCCCAACCACCGCAACTTCCTGGGCCAAACCTAACTAGAAGCGCTAAATAAACATGTAAGCAGAACAAAACAGCTTTAGGCTAGGCTCCATTTTCATTCACACTTCTCTTACTTTGCCATTTCTATTCCCATTAACTGCTCCAAAATCAGCTATTATAAAAGATACTGAAATTTCTGGACTCTGCCTCTTGGTGTAAAAGTGATTTTTCCCTCCTTGGTCACTCACCAGTACCTTGATAAATGCACAGCACAAAATAAATATTAAACAAATTATGGAATAATGAATGAGTAAATGGACATATGGAATATTTTTGTATAAAATGATGATTAACACAAAATCATATCAAGGATAATTGTGTAAATTGTGTAGAAATATTAATAAATATTAATATTTGTTAGGAAAGTGGCTATCAGATATCATTGGTTTGACAAATGATCAAAGTGATATAAAAGCTGAACCATATGACTTCTTAAGATCTACTCTACAGTGTTTTAATGGACTATTTTAATAAAGTGTACATCTTGAAGGCTATTTTCTTACTCAGGGGACATTCCAGTTGATATACTTGTCTTTCAAAAAAAAATAGGATAAAATATCCACAACTGAATTGGGGACAAGACAGGGAATAATGAGGTAATATAAGATCCGGCACCTTTAAAGAAAGAACCGAGCTTACTCACGATAACCCTGCCTAAAAGATGAAGTACCCTAAGAGAAAGCAGTTAAAGATGATTGACAGGCATTCTGTTTAAAGAGGGATCACATCTCATGTTCTGCAAACACCATCACATTTAGAATGATGACAACAGGCCTTTATCAAGATGAAGCAGGAGAGATGGAGTAAATACAATCATAACTGAGAGAGATCATGTGTGCTTTCTTTTAGGATTGATAAATTATTCTGCACTGAGGGAACAAAGTATCCTAAATCCAGCAGAAAGGTAGTAGGATGGATGACAACAGCCTCAGAGTTTTCCTGTTCAGGAGTGTTAACTGCATCCCTCTACTTGCATGGGAGAATATTTGTCTCCTTGGGATGCATCTTTTGCATACTCCTGTAATAATTATTATAAATCCTTACATGTATAAATCCTTAATAATCCACATGTTAGGTCAGACTGGGGTCTGTGATCTGTGCTGTGTAAAAGATTTATATTACACAGAAATTAGATTAGTAAATATAGTTTATTTAGAAAGTAAATTGGAGAGAGAGAGAGAGGAGTTTCACTTCCCCAAGGTAGGGGTGTTGGCCAAAGCTTAGGGAAAAGCATGGAGGCCATAGCTCAATGAATACATGACCTGGTCAGAGCTTAACAAAAGCAATGACCACTGCTGTTTGAGGTTGAATGCTTTTTAAGCCTTCCCTTTGATGAGGACAGGTCATTAAGGTGATGGGGTGGTGATCTGCTTTACATCATAATGAAGGCACAGGTACTGAATCAGATAAGCACAGGTACTGACAACATCCCAGTGATGGACAGCAGGCAGATGGGTGGACCAGTCATATGACTGTTGTCATGGTAGTGTGATCTGTTTGTTTCAAGGTCCAGAAGGTTTGCTTTCAATAGATTAGATTAACTTGGTTTTTCATGGCTGGAGGCAAACACTTGGAATAGAAAAGCTAATTAACAGGAAACAAACTGCAGAAGGGATTGTAAAACAATTATCAATATCTACCTCTGAGAAACCAGTTCTGTCCTTGACTAGTGATTAGCAGGCAAGCTAGATAATTTGCTAAGAAATTGGCTGCCCATTAGCTAAGATTATTTCATTAAGTTATTCCATTTTGGCATTACAACCTTTCACCAGTATTGACAACTCCTGTGATAACAGTTTTGTGTAATCTCTAGAAAGTAGGATTGTTTTCTTCCCCAAATTTCATCAGCTATCAAAAATTTACTAGGCATAAGAAAAATTTCATTAAGAACCCTAAAAAACTCAGACATATGCTTTGTTGTCACTGCTAATACATAGTAATTATTGAGCATGGTTACCTTGCTTCCAAGAGAACAAGGGCAGAGTAGTTAGAACCAAGTGGATCTATGTTCAGAGCAATCACTAATCATCTACTTTACGTCTACCCTGCTCCTAGTGCTTCCATATATGACTGTGCAGGTTGTTCACTGCATAAGGGTATCTTAAAGAGGTAAGTAGGAGCTGAAATAATGTCATACTCTATTTGTCAAGTTATGTGTTCTCATATAGGGCCGCATTCATTTAGCATGTACACATTGTGTGAATTCTTATGAGGATACCTTACAGGCTCACAGTTGACGTTGCCTGTCTGTTTCTATCAGGAGAGAAACAATTACCTTATGTTAGGCAGTAGTGTATCCTGTATGAGAAGAAAAGTCTCTGTGGAAAATGGCTAAAGATGACCAAACATCCCTTTCTCTTTCCTCCTCAGAATATGACATTGCTCATGATGACAACATACCCAATTAAAAACATTCAGGTCCTCAGATACAGCAAGGTGTATACATGCTACACAATTTTGGCCATGAGATATAAGTTGAGCTTTTCTAAGAAAGCTTAGCTGTTTCTGGTAGAGTGTCAATCTTTCCGATTTTCTTGCTTTTTCCTTCGTGTTTGCAAAGCAGATAGTATGCTGAGAATGCCTCAGCCATTTTGTGATTAGATGACAACATGAAGAAGAAATCCGCCCACTAAGGTAGGCACAGGAGAAAGGTAAAAGGATCCAGGACATTAACAGCAACATGAAGAAAACACTTCACAAATGCAAAACCCCCACCTTCAGAGAGCTTGTTATGTGCAAAGCTAAACTATAGTCTTGTTAAGCCACTATGTACTGGTTACTGTCCCATATAGCAGGAAGCACTTTTAACTGACATATCAATCTTTCCCGTATCTTGGAAAAGATGTGTGAAGAAGCCTTTGCTAGACTGCATGTCCAAAATATTTATTGTATATTTATCCAGTTTTAAAACTTTATCATTAATTACCATGGAGAACCTGAATTACTGGTTTCGCTTCATAAATAATCTAGGTAGGTTTTAATTAAACAGTACAGCTATATTGCTAAAAACGAATTATGACTTTTCCCAAAGTCTTGGTAAGAGTCCAAGGAAATGGGAATAGCAGTTAATATTCAGCTGAGCTCTGCTGTTTCCTCTGCTTAATATGCTCAGGATATAGAATTTTTTTGACAGATCCTGGCACATGGTCAGTAAATAATGAGTAATGATTGCAATGATGGCAATATATCAATGGTTTTAAACAATTTCCAAAAGACCAGTTTATGCCGTAGACAAAAAATAGACTGGATAAATTATAGATCCTGATGTTATATCTCAAATAAAGCATTATTCTATTTTAGAGGTCAAAGTTTCTCACTCTTTGAAAATTAGAAAGTGCTACAATTAGTAAAAAATAAGAAATAAATAAGTAAAAATAAAAGACGTTTTGTGCATCACTTAAAAGGAGTTCTAGACAGGAAGTATAAATGGAAGGTGTTTATACTCTGAGTACTGGTATTTCATGTAAGAGGAAAATTAATCACTTGGCAAAGCCTTCGTGTCTTCTCTCATTCTTAGAGCATAAACTCCATAGGTCAGCGTTCTTCATCCTACATAACTTTGTCCACTAAAATATTGCCTTTTCCAAGTATTTAAATGTTTCTCATCTGCCATTTTGCAGATATGTTCTCACTAGAGATGAAAAGTTAAGTAAGGCTCAGTATATCTTTTGAAACTGTTCATGGTCTGGTAGTGGAAACATATCTATTTTTATATTAAAGTAAGGAAAATCTAGCAATCGAGGTGGGTAAAATCACTTTACTATTGAAAGATATAAAGAAAAGAAATAAAAAGAAAAGTGGAAAAGCATACTATTAAAAAGATAATGTGACATGAATTTCAGTCTTTGATAAGACAAGTGACCAAAGATAACCAAAGAAACAACAGAAATCTGAAAAGCTGATTTTTCAAGTAGCTCTACAGAAAGGAAAGTGTATGTTGCATACAGAATATACTTTTTTAAATTGCTTGTAAAAATTTTCAAACATTATCCTGCGTTAGGCTATGAAGAAAATGTCAAGTAATTCCCCAAAGTAAAATCTAAAGTATATTCTCTGATGACAGTATAATTAATCTACAAATAAAAAAATATAAACAACACAGATGTAATCACTTAAACATTTTAATAATAAGTGCCTTTAATTAAAATAATATCAGGGCCAAGAAGAATATAAGGCCTCAATTTCAAAGTATTTAGAAAATGATTGTAAAACAAATCATCAGCATTGAAACACATGGGCCATGGCTAACATTATACTAACGGAAGAAAATATGACCTTTGAAACTTGTATTAATAAATAAAGCTTAAACATTTAATTTACAAGTTAGCATAAGATTGTGGAATTTAAAGACACAAGTTCTTTTTGTTAAAATAAAATGTGGAAAAATAAATAAATAAATGGAATAAAATAAAATGTGGAGTATTTTTATCCAATTTTGATTACTGGAAAACAAGTAAGACAAAGACTCCTACCCTGGAACCATGGATAATTTTTCTGTTTCTCTTATATAAAAGGCCTTCTTTTAAGCTAATGAGGTAATTGAATTGAATAAAAAAATCTTCAAAAAGCTGCTTATCAGTCAAATTGATCTGTAAGACTAGATTTAACTGTATGCTTTGATGTAATAAAAGGAAACCTATTTGTGTGTGTGTGTGTGTGTGTGTGTGTGTGTGTGTGTGTGTAATTTCTTCTAGTCAATATAAAGTGATAACTCTTGTGTTTTCAAAATATTTTTACTCCCTAAATTTTTAAATTGATATATAATAGTTGCACATATTCTGAGGGCACATGTGGTATTTTATTTATTTATCTACTTATTTATTTTTGAGGTACCTGTGATAATTTAATAGAGTCATATAATTTGTAAAGATTAAATCAGTGTAATTGGGATATTCATCACCTTTAATATATGTCTTTTCTTTACAAGAAACTTTCAAATTATTCTCTTCTAGCTATTTTGAAATATGTAATAGAGTATTATAAACTATAGTCACCCTACTGATCATAGGTAGGTCAGATCTACTAGGTCTTATTTCATCTATCAAATTGTATATTCATACCCATTAAGCAACCTCTCTTCATCTCCACCCTTCCCTGCCCTTTCTGGCCTCTAGTAACTATCAATTCCCTCACTATCTTCATATTATCTACTTTTATAGCTTCTACATATAAGTGAGAACCTACTTTCTGTGCTTGGTTTATTTCACTTAACATAGTGACCTCTAACTTCACCCATGTAGCCGCAAATGACAGAATTTCATTTTTTTATATAGCTGAATAATATCCCACTGTGTATATAAACCACATGTTCTGTATTCATCCATTGATGGACACTTAGGTTGACTCCATATTGTACCCATTGTGAATAATGCTACAATAAACATGGAAGTGCATATATCCCTTTAATATTTTTTATTTCTTTTCTTTCAAAGATATACCCAGTGGTGGAATTGCTGGATCTACTTTTAGTTTTTTTTTTTTTTTTTTTTTTTTTGAGACATCTTTGTACAGTTTTTTATAGTGGCTGTATTACTGTGTATTCCCACCATAGTGTATGAGGTTCCCTGTCTCCACATCCTTGTTTTCATTAATTAATTCTTCTCTTTTTGATAAAAGTTATTTTAACCAGGGGGAGATTATATCTCACTGTGGTTTTTATTTTAATTTATTTGATAATTAGTCATGTTGAGCATTTTTTAGATACCTTTTGATCATTTATATGTCTTCTTTTGAGAAGTTTCAATTCAGGTATTTTTGCCTATGTTTCAGTTGATTATTTTAGATTATTGATTTTGCTATTTGGTTGTTCGAGTTTTTTAAATAATCTGGCTATCAATCCCTTGTCAGAGGAATCATTTACAAATATTTTCTCCCACTCTGTAGGTTGCCTCTTCACTTTGCTGCTTGTGCATTTCAGTTTGATGCAATCCCATTTTTCTATTTTTGTCTTTGTTACCTGTGCATTCAAGGTTTTATCCAAAAACTCTTTGCCCAGGTCAATGTCCTGGAGTACTTTTTCAATGTTTTCTTCCAGTGGGTTTATAGACTAATTAAACTTTTAAAAATTTAAAGTTGGTTACCATGCATTATAATTTTCCTTTAGCAAAAGAATTAATAAGACAATATTTTTTTAAAATAAAAATGCTTCTGTCACACCCCCAAAGTTACAAATAATGTGGAACTTTTTAAATCAAAAACAAGAGACTAAAGAATTCAAATGAAAAAAGTGAATTAAAAAATTAAATGAATAAAAAGCAAAATATTTGATATAGTGGTTTTGGGAAAGGGAAAGGAGAAAAATAGAAAACAGTGATGAGAGAATACATTTCAAATTTTAATAAATATGAAAATATCAAAAGAGAAAAAATGTGATCTTATAACTAGATGCCAACAAGGCATATATAATAATTTAACACCTACTTCTAATATTTTTTTAAAAACTAGAAATAAGGTGTTTTCTTTAAAAAATTTAAAAAGTGTATTTCAGGTGAAGACTTAGTACCACGTTTAAGGGTGATACCTAGAAGCATGTCTATTAAAGTTAGAAATAAAACATTTATTTCTCTTTTATTCAATGTTATTTAATATATTGTCCTGGAGAAAGTCATATACTGTCTTGGAGAATCTATTCAAATAAATTTAATTTCAGAACCTGCCTTAGAATATTCCTTTTCGCTTCAAATATCTGTCACTATTCCTGGTGATATCAACATTCTTCTCATATATAAAGATCTTTCTCATCACTTCATAGACCTTTGCATCACCAGAACTGGACCACCTCCAAAATAGCCATATTACACCCTCTAAATAATTTCTTTCTTTGAATCTCCCCTGTATCTTGCTCAAGTACATTCCTTGCAACTATAAAGAGATTGACCAGGTTTTTTGTAAAACAATAATATACTGGGTTAATGGGCTCAGAATTATTACATTATTCTAAATTGTAGTTCTGTTGTCTTTGTTTTAAACACTTCTACTCTCATCACTACTAAACCCATCAATGAGCCACTTTTGACTCATTCATCAATTGCAAGACAACAGAAATGTTGACGTTTGCAGTTAATAAAGGCAAACATTAATATTTAAATTCTAAGAAAACATTTTGCTAAGAATTATACCCTCTTAATTTATGGTACACTGAGACAAGTGACCAATGTCACTCTTAAATATGTGCACAAACCCTGAGAACATTAATTTTTATTAAGAACATAATGAAATCTATGAAAATCACAATCAGTTTTAGAGTTCAAATTTGTAATATGTATGCAAGCAAATCAATTCCATCTATTTTTCTTTCTGCAAATGCTTACTTTCTCATGGAACCACCAGAAATCCAAAGAACACCCATTATGCAGCTCTGCTACAGCTTTATTGATATGGTAATATATTCTACAATTCATTATTTCCTTTAAAGAAAGGTTATAAAATAAAATGTTGATATTATATATTGTGTATATTATTAGTATATTATGCATATTAATATAGCATGTATATTGATTTAAAATTATATAAACATAAATAAACAAAAAGGACATATTTAACTATACAAAATGAAGAAGAGAGAGATAAGTAGGTCTGGAAGAATGTTCACCAAATGATGCACATGAATATTTCTGGGTGATAGGATGTTGACTTTTTATTATTTTCTCTTCCATATTGTAAACTTTAAAAGACTGTAGACTAACATTCTATGTCTGCAATCAATATCTGTTATAAGGATAATTGAATAAATGCCAATATTTGATTTTTCAACAATTTTTTTTTTATCAGCAAATGGGTGATCCCAACCACTGTTAAACTTCAGTTATGCCAACTGCAAAGAATGAAGCAGTGAAAATTAAGTTGCTTATTTATACTTGATGTCCCTTGTCCCCCAAAATTGTCACCATCAATTCCTGTTATTCATATATTCACATGCTATGCCTAATTTAAATGATGAAGTCTAATTCCCTTCCTTTTTAATCAGGCCAATTTTTTTTACTTCACTAATAAAACTGTGTGTAAGCAGTGCTCAGAGGCAGTCTAAGGAAAGAAAATACTTTCCTTCTACCTATAGCTGGGTCTGTAAAATAAACTGACAAGAGGAAGATTGATAGGAGCAAAGGTATCCAAATTTGACAATTTTTAATATTATATGTATGAGGGCATCACACACACAAAAGTGAGCATCCCCTCTAAATAGTAAGATTTGAGAATTAGGAGAAAGTGAGTGATTTTTAGGAAATGGGTCCTTACAATAGATGGAAGATGTGATAGTTTGCAACAAAGTTTGTCTGGGTATAGTGCCAACCTCCAGAACCCTTTCCCATTTTAAAAGTCAATATTCCCTGATTGATGAAACTTCTGGGGAGGGGATTTATCACAATTGATTTCCTTGTGAAGGTTCTGTCTTTAGGCAGATAAGGAGTTCAGAGAAAGTCTCTCCTGCATTTACTGTTTTTCAAGAGCCTTCAGCTCAATATAAATCAATATACCAAAGTGGCATATTTTGGAGTAACACGTCCAGAACATCTTTACTAAGTTTACTCCTGGGCCTTGTGAAATCTTCATGAAATGTATTATGCTATGAGAAGCTCAAGATACAAGAAGAGCTCACGTATAGGAGCTTTGGTCTTGAGCTTCCGGACAACAGACAGCACCTGTGCCAGCCTTGTGGGTAAATCTCCTTGCAAATCTGGCTTGGTTGAGCCTTTGGATGAGTCCAGTTCTACCATGTAAGAGACCCTGAGTTAGAACTGCCTATCTGGGCCTAGTCAAACCACAGAATTGTGAAAGATAATAATGTTTTAGGTCATTATGTTTTGAGGTGTACTTTCACCCCCCCAATTGAAAGGTGCTTCATATTCTAACAAATTTTTAAAAATTGATACATTTTAAGGGTTCTGGAATATACTTTCTGATCAAGTGTTTTTCTCATAGCCTTCAAATTTGTCTGCTGAAATTAATCTTTTTTATAAGAACTTAATTCCTCTTACACATAGACAAAACATCACATTGAAGTCACCTTACAGTAGTGTGAATTCATTTACAGAACTTTTCAGGTAATGATATATTGCAATTTTTAATGAAAAGAATGGTAGGATACAGTGGAGTAAGCCAGAGAGTCATTCTGAGGAGGTCTAGGAATGAAAGTGCAGAAGGACACTGTGCCATCTGGATTTGGCAGAGAGGGATGAGAAAGGATGTGTGTATGTGCTGGAAAAAGAAAGAGCCAAAATGAAACTATTACCAAGATGATTCTTTACCTCCATAATCAGCTTGGAGATTTGTTTTCTTTAATGGCCCCAACGTATAAGTAGGAGACTTCTGCCTTCTCTCACCCATCAATACATCCAAAGAATCTTCATTTATTTATTCATTTATTCCTATAAAAATGTTAATTAAACATCTGTTCTGCCCAATGCACTGAACTTGGCAGTTGGGATACAGTGGTAAACAAGATGGACAACCGAGATGCCCAAAGTGTATGGATGAGACATTCTAAAATTGGTTTTAGAAAACCTAAATCAACAGTAGGATGCTGATGCCATTCACGCAATGATTGGAGAAGACGGTAAGATATTACGGCATAGCCAGGACAATATATTTTAATAACATGATCAACAGCCTGCCTGTGTATGTTTCTCTCCAAGCCTTGATGCTAGAGTTGGCCACCTGGGACAACACTGCTTCTAGGCACTCGACTGGAACAACTTATAGTGGAGCATTATCCATCATTGGTTCTTCCCTGGAGCTATAGATTCTAGAATTTTATGACCAGCATTCATGACTATGGGACCAACATCCTTGATCTGTTCCAGTACTATCTGCACCTCGCACCATATTTTTCTCTCCTCAGTTTCCTATAGCACTGCTTGGTCCCTCGCACCTGACCCTTTCTTTCTTAAACTCTTACAAATCAAAGATGCATTCAGCTCCTTTTCTTTTAAAATGAGAATCACTGAAAAGTTGCTATCAGAAACACTCTACAGACCCTATCAACATAAAATTTTCCTTCCTATTCAGTTCTGGTCTGAATGTTTTCTCAGAGTAGAAAAAAAAGTAATAAATGCTGAATAGTTTATGTTTAGCACTCTGGTTAAGAAATTCATTGCCAAGGTCTTGAGTTTTTGCAAAACACAAAGTTAAATAATTCTAGAAGAGTAAAGTAACCATATAAAGTAAAAGGACAGACCGAGAGTGGGAAGCCATTTTTTTCCTTGCTCCTAAACCTTAATACAATGATGAGAAAGTAGAAGCTATGTTTTGGAGAAATGCATACTTTAGGTAAAATTAACCTTGCTGACTTTGTCCTTTCAGAAACAGACTTCCTGATACCAAAGGATCTCATAGTGGCAATCAAGCTTGCCTAGAGTCAAGGGAATTTACAAGACCTAAGACATCATGCATTGGGTAAGGATTGTAGAAGTCATGAAACTTGTAATTACAAAAGTTATGACTGCTCAGAGGGGTAGATATTCAATCTTCCAGTAAATTGGGTGCTATCTACAGGGAAGTCAAGGCTGGGAATGCATGGGAGATAGGGGGTGGTGCACCCCCCAATAGCTCAAAGAATGTTGTTTGGGAAGGTGCAGGAGCATTAGAATCCTTGTCACACCCTTCTCTAGGGGCTATGATAATATGGACAGACATTAATGGGTCTCTGTGTCACAGGATCTCTAAGACATTCACAGGAGGTCAATTAGGAAGTCACAGCAGTCATGTCTACCTGATTACAACATCTCCAGGGGAAAGAATTTCAGCCAGGACTCGGGGGACTATGGTGCCGCACTCATCTAGAGTGTGGGTCCACTTCCTGCCTGTGGGAAGTGAACTTTTCTTAAATAAATATTATCTTCTTTCATCTCTTTGTATGTTGCACTTCTTTTCATTAGTCAGATCTCTGGGTTTCCAGCACACGCCTCTGACACACCATCTCCAGCAGTGCTGCACCTCCCCTCTCTTCTCCATTTCCCTCCATCCACCCTCACCCTTTCTGTGTTCTAACATAAAGCTCATAAGGAAGAATACTATAATAAAACATTCCAAACAGTCTTATTCTTTTTGAAGTGAATACAATTACTTTCTCCCTTTGTACACAAGCATCACTGGTTCACTGAAGAGGAAATGGGAGAATTATCATAATTTAGAAACTACAGTCAATAAGGTAGACTACTGAAGCCTCACAGTCCATTTAAGTAAAGAAAATAAAACACTAAAAGCTTTTGGCTATAGTGGCAAAGATAAATGAAGCAATAGGGTTCATGTTAAGTGGCTTAAGATGAGAGCAAATCTAACCTTAAAGACAGAAAACTATAAAAATGTACAGACTAATTTTTGTCTGCACATTTGCAGATAGGGAGAACAAAGAAGAAATAGATTCTAGTACTCATGTAGCATAATCCTCATCACTGAAGACAGTCCCAATGACAGCATATTACAAAAATATTTATTTATTTATTTATGCATTTTTAATTACTTTCAATGTACTTCCAAAGGATTGCAAGAATCATGACCAAATTCTAATCAAAGAAGAGCTTTACAGTATCAAAATAATTAAATTAGTGTATTTCTAGAGCTGGAACTCGAGGCAGTAAGAAAAATGATAAAAAATAAAAGCGGTAGCCAACATCCTAGTAGATTTTGATTTTTAAGAACCATAGAGGATTTCTTCCTTCACATTGTTACTCAGAGAAAATTGTTTTATCTATAGAGAGATCCACAGAAAACTGTGAAATTCTAAAACAGCTAAGGTTCTGTCCCCCGTGCACTGTCTATAAGAAAAAAGCAAAGAAAAGAAGAAAAACAGAGTCTGGCAAAAGACAAAATGGGATTGAAAGATTTGTGGCTTTGGGCAAACTCAGAAGTATGTAATATTTTTTGACATTTATGGCTCAGCAACATTATAAAAGCTTTTCTTTTGTGAGTATAATCCAGGTTATAGAATTTGATTCAGTTTCCCTTTTGGCTTTCTACCATATCTATTGCAATGAGTGAGTTCTACTTGCCCTTGTGAATTCATTATAGGCTATCAAGAGTGTGTTTCCATATTTTTGAAGGCAGAATGAAATTAAATAGAGGAAAATATTTATAATTTTGAGCAATTGGTTGATTTGTTCAGCTTCTAATACCTTTCTTTTGCAAATGTATCCATTTCTAAAGTTTAACCAACAGTTTTACTTTAAAAAGAGAGATGAGAAGATTTTTTAAAAAACAGTTTGATTTACAGAGATCTCTAGGCCTTCCAATTAAGCGGACTCAGGTTTTAAAACAATACAAAACGACAAAAATAGAAACACATACGTGCTTCAAGAAAGTCAAGAAAAACTTATTAATCAGGAATCCCAAACTTTAGGTGATTTTATTACTAAATCATTATAAACTGTTAATATTAGACTAAGTTCAGGCTTCCAATGTGTAAAAAATATCATGTTTTTAAATAAAAAGGCCAAGCTCCTAAAATAAGCAATTATAGAGGCTTAAATCAAGATAAAGAAATACTCCTAATCTTTAAAAATTAAGAAACAGAGTCACAGAAGCCATTTGACCTGTTCACTGACTGTAGTAGGATCTTGACATGCCTTTACCAAGTCCTCCCTCATTCTAGAATATTTCTCTACCCTTCACCCCTACTCCACTCCCAATCACTCCACCGTTATCATTTGCATAACAAACTCTTACTCTTCTTTAAGATTCAGCTCTAACATAGCTCTCAGCAGGTCTGGCCTTGGGCAGCTCTGAATGCAGCTACTTAATTTACTGTATTATGCTGCCTGACTGCCTCCAGGTGAGAGATGATGCTTGATTCTCCTTTTTCACTGAGAGCTGTGGCTGACGTTTACTACGCCCTTGCAAATATTTTTCAACAAACTGATGGAATTTAACTTCTTCCTGCTTAGCTTAAACATCCCTGAAGCTCTATTAATTTTGGAGGAGAAAAAGGAGAGAAAGAAGATTGAACATATGTTATTGATTGACCCATGTGATCTTAATGATTAAGATAATAACACATAATACAAAAGCAAGTAAGCCTAGTTATGGGTCTAGTGCAAATGATCAGCCCCTCCACTTTCTAAGGTATAGTGAAGCTCTTAGCTAGGACTCCCCAAGGGACTCTCTCTCCTGGGTCTAGTCCAGATCTGCTTCTGCTATTTTTACCCCCCTTTTTTTCTAAACTACCCACTAACCTTGTTCTGTTTTCAAATTGGTTCATGTCAGGTTAATTATTTCTTTTTATAAGAGCTTCTATACAAATTTCAGCAACTTTCCGTCTCCTCTGCAATTGTTCCAAGCTAACTTTATTGTAGAAAGTTCTTAGCTATGTTTCTGTAAACTAACACACACATTTGTGGGTTGCTAAATTTTCCACAGGTGCAATTCTTTTCCAATTCCATCTCTTTAAAATATTCCTGAGCAGCTGCCTGAGAACACCTGGAGATGGTTTCTCTTCTTACTGCCGAAGACTACTCTGGTAATTGGGAGAAGAAAATAACTTATAAGTTAAATACAACTCTTCTTCCAATACTAGAAAAAGAAACCTGTGTTATATAGCATTTCAACATCTAAATGCCCCATACTTATTAATATACCCAGTTCCTGTATTAGCAACTCACACATGGAAATTTCTAATCTCACACAGTGTACAAAACCCACGTACAATGAATCTTACAGTTTCCATCTATTTAGATACAAAATTTATTCAATACTGGAGTATATTTTAGTATAATAAGTCAAGTAAATTGTAGTTGACAGATAAAATAGTAACCAACTCACATTATACTTGTGTCTTCTCCAAGCTTTTTCAAATGATAAATGATTAAAAATCTATTTTTTACATAGACAGTAGTAGCAGCACTTAAAATAACAATTACTGTCCACTTTCATCACATCTATTCATGTGGATATTCACAAGTCATTGCTTTCTGTGCACTTAAAACAACAGAATAAAGTATATTCATGTTGTTACACTCTAAAAGTCAAAGGGAAATAGGAAAGTATATGCAAAAGAATATTTTAAAACAAGCAGTAGAAAGATAATCTACAAGCAACTGAAGGAAGAAAAAATTTAGAATTTTAGAGATGAGTGTTTTAAAATGTTCACAATTAGAATAAGAAATAAAAATCTTCATGAATGGGAAGAAAAAACTATTATCCAGATTTACAGTCTCTGTGACCCACAATGGACTGCAGTGGCAAAATCACAGGTCACCACAGCCTCATCTTTCTGGGCTCAGGCAGTTCTTCCCTTCTCAGTCTCCTGAGTAGCTGGATTACAAGTGAAGGGTACAGGGAACAGCCAGAAGGGTGTCTCCCGAGATGGCGCTAAACACTATATAGAACCAAACAAAGACAACAAAGGCCCTAAGCTCTGGCTTTTCCCGCGCGTGTGAAGCTTAAACCTGTGCTCAAATAACTTCTCCCTATAGGAATACTACCTCATAGTTTCCTCCAATAAAACCCAAACACGGCACTGGCCAGCCCCTGCCAGGCCCATAAATATACCCCTCTCCCTGCATAGCTCTCTCTCCTTCCCTCTTTTTCTCTCTCACACTCTCTTGACCTCTCCCCCTCTCTCTTTTCTCTCCCGCCTCCCTCTCTCTCACTTGCTCTCTCTCTCTCTCTCTCCCTCTCTCTCTCTCTCTCCCGCCTCTCTCTCACTCTCTCTCTCTCTCTTTCCCTCTCTCTCTCTCACTTTTCCTCGGTTACAGTCCCTTCCTGTAACTGCCCCTTTAATAAATCTCTTGGTTCTGGCCGGGTGTGGAGTCATTACTGGTGCCAAAATCCTTTCAACAAGCACATGCCACCACTCCTGGCTTTTTTTTTTTTTTTGAGTTTTTGTGGAGATGAGATCTCACTGTGTTGCCTAGGCTGATCTCAAACTCCTAGGTTCAAGCAATCCTCATACCTTGTCCTCCCAAAGTGCTAGGATTACAAGTATGAGCCACCACACCTGGCCTTTTATGTTTGTTTTTAAAAATAAACTCAAAATTATGCATTCAATGAAAATAAATCAAACATACTGAGTTATCTAGCAAAGCCACATTTAAGCACAAAGAATGTTGAGAAAAGACAGCATCCATAAAAATGGAAAGCAAGCTTTTACAAAATTAGATTTACAATTTTTCCTCATATAATCATAATATCTGCTTATTATAGAAAATTTAAAGATTTCAGAAAGTCACTAAGTTAAAAAAACTCATTCTACTTCTCAATTTCATTTTTATGTTTTCATTTAAGTGATTTTTTTCTTGGTATGTTTTTTTAATATCTGAGATAATATTAAAAATTTAAAAATGTGTATGACCATTGACCATTTGATATTATTACTTAAGTATTTCAGTGTCATTGATTTATTTGCAAGGAATTGAGACCCAATTAAAAGTGGCTTAAGCTTGTAAAGGTAAATTTTGGTCTATATGAATATAAAGGTTACTGAAAAGGCCAGGCATAAGCCTGTTTGGCCTCATGTGCTCAAATGAATTAACTGAAAATCCATCTTTATCTACATCTCAGCCGTGATTCTCCTTGTGGTGGTTTCATTCTCAGTCAGTTCTTCCCACAACATGGCAAAAAATTCCTTGGAGCACCAGGATTCTTTCTTTTTGTCTTTCTTTCTTTCTTTTTCTTTTCTTTTCTTTTTTTCTTTTCTTTTTTTTTTTTTTTGCACTACAGGAAAAAATAACCTTAATTTTCTTCCACAAATGTAATTGGATTAAATCCATGAAAGATGGTAGGTTTTTAAATCTGTGGATTTTTTTTTCTAATGAGGCAATATCACTGCACTGCAAGAAAATATTCAGTAATTTTTTTTAACCAGGTTAATTCACAAAAATGTACTGCATTCTTTTTTATGATTACATTTTATCTCATTGTCTGGAAGCACACAGTTTATTCAATCTTTTTTAACTGATGAACATTCAGGCTGTGTCCATGTTTTTGCTCTTTTAGAAAATATTACAGTAAAGAAACTGCAGCACCGAAGGTAATAAGTTATAAGATAGAGTTATAAGATGGAGTAGTTTAAGAAATTAAGAGAATAAGTTCACTCAGTTTAATAAACTGATAAATATGTGTCATAATTGGAGGGGAAGGAATCATTCTAGGACTCCTTTCCATTTAGAATCCCGCATGGAGAGTTTCTGCCTCTTTACCAATAATCCTAGGAAGGTCTCTTTGGGGTCCTTCACTCTACCCAGGGGTGTCTGACACTGATTGTTGAATTATCTGGGAAATGTTTATGTCGTTGACATAAAGCTGAAGCTTGTGGAGCTGGAGAGATTTTTACCTAGGAAGCAAGTACTGATGCAGAAGAGGGTCATACCACCAAACTTGTTAAGTAGATACATATTTAATATAGAACAAAAGCCACAGGTTCCCTTTCCTAAAAATCCCACGGTCAGCCGGGCTCAGTGGCTCAGCCTGTAATCTCAGCACTTTGGGAGGCCAAGGTGAGTGAATTGCCTGAGCCCACAGGTTCGAGACCTGCCTGGGAAACTTGGCGAGACCTCGTCTCTACAGTAAATCAAAAGTTAGCCAGGTGTGGTAGCACGCGCTTGTATGTCCGGCTACTTGGAAAGTTGAGGTGGAAGGATCACCAGAACCCAGCAGCTCCAGGCTGCTGTGGCTGGGAGCGTGCCACTGCACTCCAGCCTGGGCAACAGAGTGAGGCTCCAACTCAAAACAAAAACAAAGACAAAAACCCACAATCTCAATAAATTGTCAGAAAGACATACATAAAGACATAGACTTTTAAAAGTTCATGTTTTTTTAAAACTTTTAAATTATACATATTTGGAAACTAAGTACATAATGCTAAATAACACTTGGATTACAAGTGAAATCTGCTCCTTCAGAAATTTTTAATTTCTTTCAAAGAAATGTTTTGTTTAGTTTCTATTAATATAGAGCCAATGTCTATTAGGTTTATTCTTAGATGCCTTTTGATGTTTCCAACATATATGGAGGTTAGGCCCAAGATAACAATTTTAGGAGAAAGTATTTCAATGCATTAATACATCACTGGAAAATCAGTATCACAGAAGCCAATTAAAATAGTACTAGACACATTAAACAAAGCCTATGTCCAACTTTACAGAAATAATTAATTGCTCTATACCCAATGACCATTAAATCCTTCCTGGTCAAACAATGGAATCATACAGACTACTCATTTTCAAAGTCAAGTTCAATAATATATGGGAAGCCATGATATGAGACAAACTGTCATCCAAGATTAACATGTATCTTTGCACTTGACGTAAAGCTGCCACTTCTAAAGACACTCAATGTCTTTTGAAAATTTTACCAACAAGATCAAACTGCACAAGACCAGAATTTTAAAGGTAATTTATGCCTTCTGATAATTTGCAAAGAACTTGGCATGACAGAAAATAAAATATGCATATCTTTACTACTATGTTCAGCTCATGTTATAATGAATAATTTGTAGTATTTCTTCTGAATTTTTAAATAATGTGAAACAACCTGCATTAAGATTTTTATATAATATATCTATATATTCTTATTTACTTTAGAACATTTCTTAATGCATAATCTGTATAACTGCTGGAATAATTTTTTTTTTTTTTTTTTAGTCAGAGTCTCACTCTGTTACCCAGGCTGGAGTGCAGTGGCACGATCATGACAATCTCAGTTCATGTAGCCTCGACCTCCTGGGCTCAGGAGAGCCTTCTCACTCAGCATCCCGGGTAGCTGGAACTATAGTCTAGAGCCACCACATCCCCCTATTATTTATTTATTTATTCATTCATTCATTCATTTATTCATTCATTCATTCTTGTAGAGATGAGGTTTTGCTCTGTTGCCCAGGCTGGTCTGGAACCCCTGGTCTCAAGCAATCTGCCTTCCTTGACCTCCCAAATTGCTAGGATTACAGGCATGAGTTACTCGCCTGACCTCAATTCTTAAATTGTACAAAAGAACCCATATTTTAATTTGTGTTAGATTTCTCTATTAAAAATAAGTATATAAATTTACTGACTAACTGCAAGTCTTAGTCTTCTAGATCATAGTTTCCCAATTGTTGACATAATTAAAATTTCACTATGATAGTAAACATGTCTTGAAAAATTCAAAAGAAACTTAATAATAGTTTTTATCTGCAAAGAGAGGGTTGAAGGAAAACTTTCACATTTATTTTATATACTTTTCCCTGGCAGAACATTTTTCAAAAAAAACTCTTTATTTTAAAGTAATTTGTGGTCTTCATGAAGTTCTAGAAAAATATATCAACTATATCAAATCGTAGTACAGAAAAGGATCAACTTTTTGCCCTGATTTTTTAAATGGAGATTATTTTGGCTTCACTTGAGAAGAAATCTAACACACTTAAGTCTGGGTGGAGCAGTGAGATTCTACATTTTAAATAAACAAATACTGGTGATTCTGCTGCAAGTAGTCTACAGATCACAGTTCCAAATATGCTTACAATAGGGACAAATTACATTATGCTAAAAAAAAAAAAGAGAGAAGAGCTTTGCTTTAGATCTTAGCCAAACCAAGATCTAGGAAGAAGATGGATAGATTTGACAAATAAAAATTTAAAGCTAAAATATGTCAGACAATAATGACCAAAATGTAAAAGCAAGTGATAAATTAAGAAAAAGTATTTTTAGCCGGGCTTGGTGGCTCAGCCTGTAATCCCGCGCCTTTGAGAGGCTGAGGTGAGTGGATTGCCTAAACCCGCGGGTTTGAGACCTGCCTGGGCAGCGAGACCTCATCTCTACAATAAATCAAAAAATCAGCCGGGCGTGGTAGCGCATGCCTGTAATTCCGGCTACTCGGAAGGCTGAGGCGGAAGGATTGCCAGAGCCCAGCAGGTGGAGGCTGCAGTGGCTGGTAGCGGCCACTGCACTACGGTCTGGGCGACAGTGTGACAGTGCGAGATTCCAACTCAAAAAAAAAAAGGAAAAAGGGAAAAAAAAGAAAGAAAAAATATTTTTAAATCAAAATTAAGATGAACTCTCATATATTAAAACATTTTTTAAAAAAATCAATAGAAGAAAAATAGGCATCCTAATGGAAAAGCAGACAAAGCATTTTTTTGAAAAGTAATTCATTTACACACTCCTTACTTAACCCTGGCTATTAAATACATAGAAGTTCATTCACCTTAGTAATAGTCAAATACATTCAAATTGATAAAGTATTAGATACAGAAAAGATGTCAATTTTATTTATCAACTAGGTCTGTATTAAAAATTACTGAAATAAGTGAGAGTATAGAAAACAAGCTCTATCATATCTAGTAGCAGGAGGTTATGTCAATCCATTTAAAGACCAATTTGGCATATGAGTGCAGTGGCTCATTCTTGTAATCCCAGCACTTTCGGAGGCCAAGGTGAGAGGATTGCTTGAGCCCAGCATTTAAAGTTCAAGACCAACCTGGGCAATACAGCAAGACTCCATTTCTACCAAAAAAAAAAAAAAAAAATTGTCTGGGCATGGTGGCACACACCTGTAGTCCAAGTTGCTTGGGAGACTGTGGTGGAAAGATCACCTGGGCCCAAGAGTTCCAGGCTGAGGTGAGCCGTGATCATCATGCCACTGCATTCCAGTCTGCGTGACAGAGTAGACCCCGACTCAAAAAAAAGAAAAAGACCAATTTGGAACTATTTTTTAAAGATTTAAATGTATACGGTTATGATAGTTTCACTCTAGAAGTTTAGTAGATCATTTACTCATTCAATAAATACTTATTGAATGCACGCACTCAACAGACATTTGTTGATTGCCTACTATATTCTTGGTAGTTATTCTAAGTGCAGACAATATAATAGTAAACTAAACAAAGATAAATGAGTCTCTAATTATCTTTCACATTCAGGTGTGGAAAGATAATGCACAAGATATAAAACTCAATTTTATAGCATATTAAATGTTAAGTGCTAAGAAAAAAATAGAGAATCAGGATAAAAAGTCTTGGAGGTGTGCAATTTAAAATAGAATAGTCAAGCAGAAGATCTAATGGAGAAGGTGATGTTTGGGTTGTATGTATGTATCAGGTTGTTTGTGGCTGCTAACTTAATAAGAAAATATATTATTAGCAGAAAAAAGAATGCTGCTGGTTAGGACAGGCGAAAAGTCATCATCAAGTTCTCAACTTTCCGATTGCCCATCTCTGCCATCCCTGGCATTGTTTTCATTATCAAGCTGGCTACAGCAGTCAAACAAACTAACTTCCCAAGGAAGGATGAACATAATTTCACCCTGTTGCTCTCTCAGTCAAAAGGAAACACTTCCTATAAGTTCCCTGCCCTCTTCTACAGCTTACCCTCACAATTTATTGGTTTGAATTTTACCACCTTCCTGAACAACAGAATTATTGTGGTTGGCTTATTCCAGATACTTAGGGTCAGGTCACTGGTTGCCAGGGAGTCAATTATAGCATGTTCCCTTGGGATCGTGTAAGGTGGGAATGACTTTATAATTGCAGATCAATAAAAAAGGTGTGTGTGAAAGTAGTGAAGGTAGGATGCATTACATTGATCAATTCTATACAAAATTTTTATAAGAAGAAGACAAGATGACTGAGTTTTACTCGAGGTATTTGAATCAGAGGCATCTGACCTAAAGGCAACCAATACACAGGCCAGTCAATGTCCACTGAGGTAGTCTGATGGGAAAAGGTCTGCCCAAATAGCCTAAAATTATTATATGGTCATAGAAGATTCTCTATCTCAAGAATGTTATCTGTTAAATATCAAGAAAAGTTAAGCAATTAATCCTGAGAGCTGAGTGGAATAGGGAAAAGCCATGAGGACAGATGGTTCCAAGAAGAATTTGGAGTTGGGGTCTTAAAGGGTCACTGCAAGCTGCAGTTTTAAGTAAGCAGAGTTAGGAGATAAAATAATGGAAAGAACACGAGTCAGTACAAAGGAGAAGGAGCACTGCTGTTGAACCCCCGAGAGTCCATGAACTTCTGCTGCTGAGATTGTTAGTGCTTCTGCAGATCAGGCTGCATTTCCATGGTGGCAGGCTGTACCACTGAAACATTCTTGTAACCATATTTGATTTCTGTCTGTCTAATTGCCCTGAATATTTCTTTATCATAAATCCTTCATTATGAAGACCAGTTGAGTGAGTCTCTGTTTCTTTCAACTAAAAGGTCCTAACTAGAACATCTGCAGAATTCTAACTAATTCTTTAATTTCTGTGAATAAACCAATATATATTTGACCTGGACAGTCAAAAGAGTGAGTATTCCTCATTTTTATGTAGGAATAGATAACAATTCTGATATACTGTTACATTTAATCCAGCCATATAAATGATTCCATTTTATAGTGAGAAGCAAGAATCGAATGCATAGATAGTAAGTCTTTTTTATTTTTTTATTTTTTATTTTTGCAGAGACAGGGTCTTGCTCTGCTGTCCAGGCTGGTCTCAAACTCCTGGCCTCAAGTGATCCTCCCACATCACCTCCCAAAATGCTGGTATTATAGGCACATGCCGCTATACCTGGCCAGATTGTAACCCTTTTATAAAGAGAAGCTATGTGTCTTTATTTTCTTTTCAGCTTTCAAGCACCTGCATAATATTGTATAGCTCATAAGCTGTGTACTCACATTTACTGTGTTCTCTCCTTATTCTCCTTTGTCCTATCTCCCTGGAGTCAGCAACACACAAATTCTGAATTTCAGATGTAAGACTTGCATATTTATATTTTAAATTAATAATATCATTATTTTAAATCAATAATCTTATTTCAAAAAGGTTTGTCAAATGACAAAATCAATGGGTAACTTGGTTCTATCATATCAGTGGCACTCTAGTTGATAACATTCCAAAAATTTTTCCAGCATGCCCATATTTTATTAAGCAGGTTTAAAATGCATATATTTAATACACATTTATACTTTATACCAGCAGTATCAAAAATACATACACATTTTAAGTGATGTTATCTATGTATGACTTTGCAAAGTTCAATTGAATGACGATAGTAATGTGTAGTATGACATTCGCTCAAAAGATGGCGTTAATCAAATGAATGCTAGCATCACCATGCGACAGGCAGGTCAGTCAAGGAAAATGGAGGAAGCAAGGTTGTCATTTGAGGGGCACAAGACTATCTGAAATTCGAGAACGTTGTGGAAGGACAACGACATTGGAGGTGTGAGTATGCAGCAGAACCTCCAACAAGCCTAAAAGTGGCAAGCATTCATGATAAGCTTGAGACACATGGTCCTGTGTGTGATGTGCACAAGGGAAGATCTGGGAGACTGTACACAGCAAGTCCTGTGGTGGTTTGCTGTCATCAGAAATGTCTGGATGCTGATGGTCACCACTTTGAGCACTTATAACTGCGGAAGTCAAACGTGACTTGTATTCATCTTACTGAGTATTACAATTTAATACAGTTTTTTTTTTCTATTCTTAAAATGTGTATAACTTTATTGGCACCCTCTGTATTTACCAAAAGTCCAAGGGCAGAATTTCAGATAAGTTTCCAATAAGGCTTTTATGAGGGATGTGGCAGACCAAAAAGAAGCAGAAACCACTGTGCTTCCTGGGTAGCAATGGCCAGACATGCAGATTTTGGCAGAAGGCAAATGTGAGGCTTTCCCATCTTCCTGGTATTGTACCACTGGCCACTCAGTTTGGTGCTACAGGCAGCTGAGAGTATCACTGGCATTGTCTCACAATTTCCTAAATAAACTGAATCTTGAATACTAGTGGCTTTCCTGTTAGGAGTCCAGCTCCATGCCCACATACCATGATCTTGCAGGCTGGACCACAGGTGATGACAAGGGTGGAGATGCCTCCTAGCGGAAAGCCGCCCCCCTCCCCACACCAGACTTGTTGCATTGCAAGTCCATTGTGTTTTTCTGGAGGGAAGTGTGGTGGAGGAATCAGGCTCCCAGGACCAGCCACGCTCTTCCAGGGAGGAGGCCAACTTCTCAGGCTAGGGCCTCAGTGTTTCCCAGGTACTGCCTCCCAGGTCTCAAGAGAGTTCTTGTCCAAGATACTTTCTCCTCTTTGGCTCATTCCCTTTGCATTCCCAGTCCTCCCTCCAGCTCACTAATCCCTAAAGAGGCAGGAGCCTTTTGTTTGGGACTCCACAATAGTGACACGATCCACACCATCTGGCTGCAGCTAATAGCCCTTGCTCATTTTGGTTTCCAGGGAAAGATGCAACATGGGGAGGGAGTACGGGAAACCAGGGTCTTAGTATGCTTGACCCCTGACCCTGATCCTCCCTCCTCTGGGCTCTAATACTACGTGTTATAGCCCCCTTCCTTCCACAGCAAATGCCTGGTGATGTTATTTTGTTCCGATAGAACTCCTGGCTTACAAATAAAGAGTTGGGAAAATAAAAATAATAGGACTTGAGTTTGGGGTAGTTCAATCTTGATTAACTGCTGATATTCCACATATGGTGAATGACTCAGCATTGGGGCAAGAGGAGACATTGGACCATTGTGTCCCAAAGTGATTATCCAGTGAATAAAGTGACGGGACACATGAATGATGGTACAAGTGGTATTTCACCTTATTCCCTTAATAGAGTAAACAAAGCCTCTGTAAAGTTTGGGGGAAGAAACATAATTATAAAAGAAAAAATGAGAACTTGGAAGGGTGAGTGTGGGAGGTCAGACCTGACATTTCATAGAACATCTATGATAGTAACTGCGAGTTTACCCAGGATTACATTCCTGCCACATGGAGTCATTTTTTTTTAGCAGAGCCTGGATGCGATTTGTGAACATTGAATGTGGGGACTTAAGAATAGTATTAAACCTTCGTTAAAGTTTCACAAAATGTCAGCCTGAGCTCTGCTGTGAAGACCTAAGAGTAAACTCTTCCATGCTTAGTGTAAGCAGTAAGGGAGAGTGCAATATTATGTTTACACCCCTCCAGGGGTGGGGACAGTCTTGATGGACTGAGGGAGGTCATGTGCTCTCAGAACTACTGTAGACCATCAGTAAAAGGTTTGATGCTGAAGACCTGTGACTCATGAACTGACAGAACGAGGAGAAGGACCAGTTAGTCTGGAGACTTGGAGATGATGGGTAAAAACATCCTTGAAAACTCAGGCTAAAATCTGCCATTCAACCCTGGGCTTTAGGGCCTCGTGATTTGGATCATTAATGGCAACATGATTGTAATGGTTGTCTTAGTCTTGGCTAGGATCTAATGTTTCTATTTGACTAGGTATCATATCTTTCTTGCTTGAGTGTAAGATTCTCAGGGGCAGCAGTCATAACTTATTTTTCTTCTTCTTAGGGCAATTGTTTTATTATCTTATATATGGTATATACTGACAGAGACTGTAAGGTTCAACTTTAGTCAAACTCTCTGAACCTCCTTCTCAACTAAGCTACAACCTTTACCCAGTTTTAGCAAAAATCCTGCTAAGTTAGTTTTATTTTATTTTATTTTTATTATATTTTGAGTTGGAGTTTCACTCTGTTACCCAAACTGGAGTGCAGTGGCACAATCACGGATCACCATAGCCTTGAACTTCTGGGCTCAAGTGATCCTCCCACCTCAGCCTCCCAAGGAGCTGGGACTAATTACCATGTCCAGCCAATTTTTTTTTTTTTTTGAGTTTTTGTAGAGACAGGTCTCACTATTTTGCCCAAGCTGGTCTTGAATTCCTAGGCTCAGGAGATCCTCCTGCCTTGTCCTCCCAAAGTGCTGGGATTATAGTCACGAGCCACTGCATCTATCTCTGCTAATTCAGTTTAGCTAGACCCCACCCTTCATATTTGAACTGGCATTGTCTCACAATTTCCTATATAAACTGAATCTTGAATACTAGTGGCTTTCCTGTTACGAGTTCAGCTCCATGCCCATATGCCATGATCTTGCAGGCTGGACCACAGGTGATGACAAGGGTGGAGATGCCTCCTAGGGGAAAGCCGCCCCCCATCCCCCCACCAGACTTGTTGCACTGCGAGTCCATTGTGTTTTTCTGGAGGGAACTTGATATCTGATCAAATTATTATTCCTCCATCATCCCTCTTCAGTAAGTGTCCAGTCAGGTGGTTTAGCAAGAATTCCTTCTTACCCCTAATGCTTCTCTCTTAATATTTTTCATCTGTTGACCCCCATCCTGCTTCTTGGTTATTCATTTTCACTTGTTCTTCTTGTATTAGGAATTGAGGCCAGTTCTATAATGAGGTCTTTTGTGCCCATAGTGATAGTTCCTGAGTAATATCTGTTTTTACCACTAATCTACCATAGATTTTTCTTTAACAGTATTGAGTAAACCTTTCTTGTGTTGCAGGAAAACAGAGAGGCTGTGACACCGAGGCTGTCTTAGGAAGTAGCAGTTTTATTAGCACCAGCGCCACTCAGCGGGCTAATGCTCCCAGGTTGAGCACGCCAAGGAGGGAGGAGAGAGGTCTTTATACCTTAGTTTAGGTAAGGGAGGGGGTTGGGTTGTGTGACTATACATTTTCTTTGGAATTTACAAGGTTGTACTTAGCAAAACCAGATTTTTAAAGAACAAATGGTCTCCAGGATATGTATAACAAGCAGGGGTTGTAAACCCATAACTTCACAAAGAAGGATTTGGGTTAAGGTTGTGAATTGGTTACTACCTTGCATTTCCAGGAAAGCCATCTTTGACTATTTGGTTTTCTCAAGCAAAACCTGTCTAGCAGGTTTTTGGAGCTTGCAGATTGATCTTTAAAAGGAATACTTTTAATTGTTATCAGCCCCTCTCTGCCACATTCCCCCCTTTGATGCTCAACCCTTCATGGTTTAAGAGCAACATCTTTAATTTAGTGCATTAACGTTATGTGGGTTGCAGTTTTTTGTTGTTGTTGTTTAACAACAGTTTCCACAAACTTAAAGATGGAGTTCATAATTATTGGGGCTATGCAGGGGGGATAAGGCAGGATTCCAGTGCTCCTGCACCTTCCCGATTTCTTAGAGCTAATGGACGTACACCTTCCCCTATCACCCATGCATTCCCAGTGGGCAGCTTCAGGGGATCCTTGACTTTCCTATAGATAGGGCCCAGTTTACTGGAAGATTGAATCCCCATCTGCCCCCACTCTGATCAGTTATAACTTTTGTAATTGCAAGCTTTGTGACTTTTTCAATTCTTGCCCAGTGCATGATGTCTGCGGCTTTGTAGATTTCCTTTACTTTAGGAAAGCTTGATTGCTGTCCTGAGATACCTCTGATACCTGGCACCAGGAAGTCTGTTTCTTCTGCTGTGCATAGATCAGCCAGCCTCTGGTGTGTGGCTGAAGCAAGGCTGAAGTATCCTCAGACTTCAGTTGTGCATAGACTAGCCAGCCCCGGAGTGGCTAGAGCAGGGCTTGAAGAATCCGTTCCAGGTTTTCCATCGGCCTCAGTGACTTTCCAGAGTATTCCTTGAAGTATTTGACCTCAGGGCCCCTGAGGGGCTGGTCTGTTAAATCTGGATGTCTAGAGAATACTTCATTTATGATTTTAATGCAATTGTGGTCTGGCTGTCCTGGCTGTATGGGTAGTAAGGTCTTTACCACCTCTAGGTGAATGCGTGGGTTTTTCACAGAGCATTCCCTGATATCTGACCATTCAAGCATTTGTTAGCCAATATTGTCTTTTGTATTTTATTAAATGTATCACTGCATGAGGCACCCTGTTAGGTGTCATCCCATAGTTAGTTTTTCAGCTTCTGTTATCAGGAGTGCTGTGGCTCTCAAGGCTTGTAAACAAGGTGGCCAGCCCTGGGCCACAGAATCTAGCTATTTGGATAAATATGCCACAGGTCTATGCCATGACCCTAGCACTTGAGTTAAGGCCCCTACTGCCATGCCAACACATTCATGCATGTATAAAAAGAAAGAATTAGTCAATCTGGGAGTCCCGGAACAGGTGCATTGGTGAGGGCCGGTTTAAATTTGTTCAAAGACCTGTTTCTGAGCCTCTTTCCATAGCAGAGGCTTCCGTTCATCACTCTTTGTGGCTTACAGATTTAAATGCATCCAGTTAGTTCCGTGGAGAGGTGAGACCCATCAGGGAAGCCCAGAGGCTCCTGAGACTATAAGTTACCCACAAATTTAACAATCTGGGTAATAGAGGGTACTTGTATAGGAGTAGGACCATCCTTAGGGTCCCTTTCTCTTTTCTTACAGCTGTTGGTTGGGTCCTTCCTCTTTTCAATTTTTAGCAGCACTTACTCCCCTGGGATGTCTGGGTTTTCCATGGTCCAGGAAGTTCTTAGGGAAGCAAGCTTATGAGCTGTGATTAAAATTTGTCCCAAATGGACAACATATTCCCTTATGAGCACCTTTGTCTGTGGTCCCATTTCCTTCAGAGGTGTAGGAAGAGGCCTACCTTTAAACAGTTTCAAAGTTTTAATGAATCCCATTTCAGGGACTGACTTGGATCCTGAGCGAGGCAATACCAAATACCTATGTTCTGTTTACTTGTGTCTCCAAAGGATTTCGAGTGATTATTATGCTAAACTGCTAACTGAAAGATTGTACTGTCCTAGTTCTACATCTGGTGTTTTCTTTGGGTTTGCCGAGGGGTGTGGTAGGCTGCCACTTGGCCTGCAGTAGAATGTAATTTTTTTACATGTTTGAGCACCTTCTAAAACCTACCTATAGGAAATTTGTCTATGTCTAGCCTGTGCTAGCTATCCTGCCTCAATTATTTATTCTTTAGAGATTTTTCGATCCCATCATCATATGGGGTGCTGAGGGGTGAAGGTTTGTTTTCTGTAGCTTCTTCAGAGCTGAGAGTGGGTGTAATCCTGCCTAGCCAGAGACCGAAAATCTCTCCCTGTCTGACTTGAGGCATCCAGATCTGTTTTAGCACTGGCATCGTTTGCAGGCACTGACTGGAATCCTTCCATGACCAATTTGTGGGCATGAAATTGCTGGATTCTGGCTTAATAAAAGGAATAAATGAGGAAAACCCCTCTGTCAAGAAGTAAAACAATTAAATGATACAAAAGCTACAAGGCCTGAAGTTATCAGCATAACTTAAATGATAAACTTCAATTTTCTGTGACTTTATTACAAGTACTAGCTTTTAGAGTTTTTAATATATTTCTGCACTGTAGTGGTAGCCTGACAGATTGTTTTAGATTATAATTTGAACCAGGCACTCAAGTAAACTTTATATAAAATTTGAAGAGAAATCTAAAAATGTTTGAAGACTTTCATCCAGAAAAGACTATTATGCCTAGATTGTTTATAGAATTTCTTTTATATATTTTTTTCATAAGCTTTCCACATACCATTTTTGGCATGCTTATACCATTTTTTGACATGTTTGAACCTTTTATTTTTGTTCCATACCCCCCTTTTTAAATTTTCAGATAACTATTTACTTTATTATAGGACAGAAATTTACCATATAAGATCTCTTCTTAGATAAAATTTTTTTTCTTATATTCCTTTTTTTCTTACTAAAACCTTATTTGTACACCAATAACCTTTTTATATCCTCCCTTTGCTTTTTCCTTTACTTCTTTTTACCCTTTTATAGATAACCTTTTACAGTCATAATTTGAATTAACCTTTTAGTAACTTTTTATTAGAGGTTAGGTGAAATATCTAACTCTTGGAACATCTTTAACTCCCACTAGAGAGCAGGTGTCAGGAGAAATGGGTTCAGTATGAGCACAAGGGCTAAAAACTTAGCCTCAGTGTTAATCAAGAAATTAATTTGAACCCCAGTCACATTCATATAGACCCAAGGATTCTCTGGGGTGATGGCAAGTAGAGCACTGGGCTGGGCCGTGGCGCCCCCCCAACCCCTTTAGTCAATGGTCACCATCACTGAGCTAGGTGTCTCTCCCAACCTTCGAGAGAGGCCACACTATCTCTTTCAGTGACCTTTTGGTCCACATGTTGAACAAGGTCCTGGGGGCTTAGGCCATCAAGAACAGTTGCGTTTTAAACGCCCAAATTGACGACATTCATAGCAGCTGATACCATGCCCTTTAGCAGGTTTATTCTTATCAGGTCTCTTTTGGGTGGCTGGAGCTTTGCCATTAGTGGCAACTGCCAATAGGTTTGTTTACTTTTTGTCTGACTGGTGCTCATTCTGGAGTCCTTCTATCTCTTTTTTTTTTTTCTTAATGTCTCAGTTTCTAAGAACTTCAGAAGCTTTCTGTAATTGGGAGTTTGGAATTCATAGTCCTGAGTTAAGCCTCTGGAGTTGGGTATTTAATATTCCATAGGATATAATCTTGTTTGCAAAATAGTGAAATAAAATTTTTTTAATGTCTTTGCATACAGAAATTTTGACCATTTTTCTTTATGTCTACAAAGCGAACTTAATTGCCAGATGGTATTAAAGCAAAGTCTTATTTCTTTCCAAAGCTCATTATCTGTTAACTTGTAGTGAGTTCAAATTTGATTTTAATACTGCAATAATTTTTTTTTATTTTGAACCACATAATGTTAATGTGCTTCAATTATTTAAAATCTGTCCTATTTGAATGTCAGGGGGTACAGATTATTACACATTTTCTTGTTCATGTTTCTCGAAAACTCAGAATTTGTTTTTGAATACTTGCAATTTATTCCTCAAAGGAGAATTCTAAAATAAGCAAATAACAAAATAAAGCCATAAACAAAATGCCCAGGTATCCCTGGGACCCTGACGGCTTCTTCCAAGCCAAGTGTCCTCAGCCCTCCCTGAAGCTTTTTTTTTTTTCCTACTCCAGGACTTTCCAGCGATGCCTACAAAATGGCCCGGTATAAAACCCTTTTAGAGTGAACAGACCACGTAGATGTAAAATGATCTGTTCCTACTTACTTCTAATTATGAACTGGCAAAAATGTCAAAAACCCTTATGAATTACTAAACAGTAGTCTTAGTTGTAAGATGTGGACAATTAAGTGAGAGTGATCAGGTCTCACTCTATGCACCACAGAGTGTACCTAGTATTTTGCCTGTTCCTTAGGAGAAGTACCGAGCTTAGCAAGGTGCCTTAATCAGGTGGAAATGGCCAATTCCCTTATTAAGTCCTGCAAAGTATTCAGCATTTTAAGTTTTACCAGACATGTAAGAGGTGTGCTAGTCAGGCATAGCCAAAAGAGTAAGCAGTAGTGTTATCTAGCACTACATTTTAAAGTAGGGACTTATATTGCATTAAATGCCTCTATGAGACTTCCCAACAGTTTTACAGGGACAAACAGTTGATTAAGATCTTAGGTAAGGGCTAAACCTTTAGAAAGAGACTCACAGCCAGACTTGGTGGCTCAGCCTGTAATCCCGTGTCTTGGGAGGCTGAGGTGAATGGATTGCCTGAGCCTGTGGGTTCAAGACCCACCTGGGCAACTTGGCGAGACCTCATCTCTACAATAAATTAAAAAATCAGCTGGGTGTGGTAGTGCGTACCTGTAATTCTGGCTACTCAGAAGGCTGAGGTGGAAGGATCACCGGAGCCCAGCAGGTCGAGGCTGTGGTGTCCGGGAGTGGCCACTGCACTCCAGTCTGGGTGACAGAGTGAGACTCCAACTCAAAAAAAAAAAAGAAAGAAACAGACTCATTTTCAACTCACCTGGCTTCTAGCATTCGAAAACAAGAACAGAACAGTCTCTTCATTCCCTTAGTTGCCAGAGAAAAATTACAAAATTATTTACTCCAAGGTTAGTGTCAACTTGCACTGAGTTAACAAAAGGCTAAGTAGCCTATAAGAGAGATTTCTATATTTCTTTACTAGTGGATTAGAATGAACACCTTCAGAATCCATGAAGGAGAACACAGGTTAAGGACAGGAGAAGGTGTGGTCCTGGGAAAGAATTCAAGATAACCGATAGCATTTCACATACACAGCAGGCAACATTCCCACATCCTTGACAACAAAAGACAGGAATTTTAACAGTGTCAGTGGGTTGGGAGAAACACTACACAAATAAAGGAAGACAGCAACACTTAGCAAAACATAAAATGACATAAAGAAACATGAACTAATCAAGTTTTTTAAAAAATGACATGTCCTATTAAACAAAGCATAATAACCCAACCAGCTTTTTAGCAGATTCAAAATGACAGACACACACAAATAAGAGAATGAGGGGTATGGGAAACATCTGTTTCATCCTCCTCTAGCTATACTCCTCGCAAAGATATTTCAGACACCTCTTAGGAATTGACAGGTTGGTACAAACTCCCAACCCAGACCAACTTTATGTGGAACCCTTCCGCCATCCATCTCATTTACATGCAATCATACAATACATCCTTCAAACCTCTGCCCTAATCCTAGGAGTCTACAGGTTCATCTTCAGACAGTGTTACCTTCCACTGGCTTTCAGTTCTTTCCTTTAGACTGGAGATTACTAGCGGACTCCAGGAAATGATCAAGCTCCCCTTCTGCCATCCATTGGCAGGTCTATGTAAAGGTCCTTGTTCCTACCCTTTCCATCAGGTGGTCATTCTGTCTTTTCCATCCAGTGGTCATCATCATGCCAGTTCCTCGCCTCTTGAGTCCCTGTTGTGCTTTTGTGGTTTGAGCCTCAGTGCACCAGGAGGGGCCTCCCTCCTATGGATCAAAAGGCCTGTTGTGTGCCAGGTGAGATTACCTCTCCCATCGCCCCAGAGGTCGTACCCCGAAGACAAAGGAGGTGGAACACACCATCTCTGAACTCTCCCATTCCTGGCCCATGCACCAAAAATGTTGTGGAAAAACAGACAGGCTGTGACACTGAGGCTATCTTAGGAAGTTTTCATAGCACTGGCACGACACAGAGGGCTATTGCTTCCAGGCTGAGCACCCCGAGGAGGGAGGAGAGGGGACTAATACCTTATTTTAGATAAGGGAGGAGGTCGGATTGTGTGACTATACATTTTCTTTGGAATTTACAAGGTTGTACTTAGCAAAACCAGATTTTCAAAGAACAAATGGTCTCTAGGATATGCATAGCAAGCAGGGGTGGAAAACCCATAACTTCACAAAGAGAGGATTTGGGTTAAGGTTGTGAATTGATTACTATCTTGCATTTCCAGGAAAGCCATCTCTGGCTATTTGGTTTTCTCAAGCAAAACCTGTGTAGCAGGTTTTCAGAGCTTGCAGATTGATCTTTAAAAGGAATACTTTTAACTGTTTTCAGCCCCTCTCTGCCACACTTGAATGGACCCGAATCTACACCACATTCCACAACAATATCAATCCTGAAATTTTGATTTTAAAGAAAATTTATCTCAACAACTTTGACAAAAATTCTTTTAAAAAGGGAGATTTTCATAAATTCACCAATGAACTTCCATTTTGTATTTAAACATTATTTTAAATCCCATATTGTCCCAAGACATCTTCCTTTCTCTGCAAATGATCAAGTCCTGGGATTCACCACCCTGCAAACAATCATGCTATATAGGTTTTTAGGCTACCCTGATGCTTTCTAAGCAAACACCTCCCAGGGTGCTTCTTTCTCTTACAAAAGCTCTACTTACATCTCTGAGTTTGCAAGCTGATTGCTCATGGAAACTTCTGAAGCCTGAATGAGAGCTGAAGTGCCTTTATTGATCAGCATATCTTTCAGGCAATGCATTTCCTGTGTATTGCTGACTCTGTTGGCAAGATCTCTCTGTGAACTATGAACAGAAGTTGCTTTCTTAGTTTGTGAGCTGCTTTTCAGTGGTGAAAGTTTCTTGCATGGCTATTCTAATGTCAGACTTGGCTTCACCATATGTGATATTTTCCTGGGAATGATGCAGATTGATTTCTCTTCACCAAATTGGAGTTGGTATCAATAGTGTCTCTCTGTCAGAGTCCCCTGTCTTCAGGAGACTACTGACATCAGATAGTGCTATGAAAAGTATATTTTCAATTCATCAAAATTTTAGTCCTAAAGCAGGGTTGTTAGTGAGGCCTAATCACAGCATATATGTGGACTTTATCACCACAATTATAAAAACAGCTTCTTTCTGTTCAGTGCTTTCTATTGTGTTTTTAAGATAGACTGAAAGTCTCTTAGCATACAAGTTTTAGGAAGTGGGCCAAATGATATCAAATTCTTCAATATGTTCCAAAGCTGCTATTTTAAGCTCAAATTCTGCTCAAATTCCAGAATGGAGGTGACTTTCACTTTTACTGCATTCTACAATACAGTTTATGAATTTGATATCAAACTCATCTGTATGATTGTGTGAGTCTCCAGTATTCCAGAAGCTCCCATTGGACCAAGTAGGAAATGAGGAAGCCAGGAGTTTGTTTTTATCTAAGGCTCCTTGAGGTTTAGCAAGACAAGCTGGCAGAAGGACAAAGAACTTAGGGAGTTGAGCACATGAGACAACAAGCATTTTGTGGTATTTGTCCTGGGTAGAAACAAAACCGAAACGTGTTATGACAGAGAAGAAAAATGAGAGAAAAGGAAGGAGTTTGACTGAGGATACTACAACAGTTTGTCTCAAAAATGGAACAATTCTAGGAAAAAGCAAAGTTCAGAGTGCAGCTGTGGTGGTAGGAGGTTGTAGTCATTGAAGTGCTTCGATGAGGCGGTGCAGGACAGCTGTCCACACGGATCTGTGGGATATGTTGTCCCTGTGGATCTGTGGGACACGCTGTCCATGTGGATCGACAGAAACCTTGGGATGATTCATGCATTGGAGAAAAGACAGCTTCTATCTCAAGAGTGTATTGATGGGCACAACAAGGATCCAAGACCCTCTGTGGTGCAGGGGTGCCCTGGGGCAGGCCAGAAGCAGCTTGAAGAGACCTGCAGCGACAAGACTGAGAACAGCAGCATGGCTTCCAAGTTTGAAGTTCTTGGGGTGTTTCGCTTTTGAAATACATTTTTAAAGCTGAATTTTAACATTTCTAACGATCATCACTTCTTTAAAAATGTGTTCGGATATAACCAATTTTTCTGTGGTACCTTTATGATTACTTAGCTTCTGAAGGGGAAGAGGTTACAGTATCAGTTAATTTTCCTCCCAGCTATCATTACAGTGATTAATGGGCTAGCCGTACAGAGAAGTCTGCTTTTCATTTTTTTTCTCATTAAAATCGTAAAGGAAATGTTGACAGTACCAATTGCATCTTAACAAGCATTTCAGGTTCGAGAATAGTGGGGAGCCGTTCTGTGGATGGTTGCTCCAGTGAATAGATTTCAAATTATGTGAAACTGGTTTTATTAAAAGTGCAAGAGTTTATCCTAAAAATGCATTAATTTTAATAAATTGTTTGGAGGTTTTGCGTTCCCTTTGAGAAGAGCCAGCCAAGCTCTTGGGAAAGGACAGAAGACAAGACTGCCTTCACTACCTATACTACATACTGGGAGAGTGCAAAATAGTTCTCTAAGGCTATGGCACTCTCTCCATTCTCAAGGTGGTATGGATGCAGGGGCTTCCACGAAGTCAGATGAGTCCAGAAGCTGCTGTAGCATCAAGGAAAAGATTGTACTTCTAGTCAGAGAGTGCCCATCAATACACTCTTGAGATAGAAGCTGTCTGCCCAAGATATCCGTCTCCTTCACTAATGTTTCTAGCACCTCAGTGCTCCTCCATGTGGTATCTTATTCCAGCAGAGAAGCCTGAACTTCTTATGCAGTGATTTAAGACTTCAGGAGCTGGGAAGTGAAAGCAGCCAGCCCTCTTAAAGGCTGAGCTCAGAACTTACACAGTGTAATTCCCAACTATTCTGTTGGTCAAACCAGTCACAAGCAGTGCAGATTCAAGAAGGGGAGTAGCCCATGTGTACAGAGATGAAAGGATTGATGGCAGTGGTCATCTTTCCTGATACATTCTATAAGGAGTGCAGGGAGTTATCAAGGGTGTGGAAAAAAGTTGTTTGTAGCAGACTGAGGAAGAGATTAGAAAAATTACTTGGATAAGACTGAAGTTCAGTGACACCATCACAGCTCTCTGCAGCCTCCACCTCATGGGCTCAAGCAATCAATCCTTCCACCTCAGTCTTCTGGGTAGCTGGGACCACAAGCGTACACCCATGTCCAGATAATTTTTTTTTTTTTTTTTGTAGAGGTGAGGTCTTGCTATATTGCCCAGGCTGGTCTCAAATTCCTGGGCTCAAGCAATCCTCCTGCCTCAGTCTCCCAAAGTGCTAGAATTACTGTTGTGAGCTACTTATGCCAGGTACAATCACAGAATTTTATAAAAATTATTTCAACTTATATAATGTTTGCAACAGGCTAATTCATAAAACAGTAACACATTAAAAAATGGAGTCTTTCTGTTCAAGCAGCTGGGCTCTAGATATAACAATGATTTAATGTCACCATTTCAGGATGGATGGAATTTCCTGTACTGTAAAAAAGTGTCAATGTTTTAAAATAAAACTGTTAATCATTTAAAAAAAAGAAAATTACTTAGATAAACAGGTGGTAAGATAGCAACAAGCATTATTTTTGGTATCGACCTTCTTTCACTGGGTGTCTAATGTATGTCCTTTTCTATGCTCGATGGTGAAGACATGAACATGATTGATAAGGACAATGTTGTAGCCTTGTCTGTATTTCCTGGACTCTGAAATTTTTGTTAAGCCCTAATACCCAGTAACTCAGAATGTGACTGTATTTAGAGAAAGAACCATGCAAGCGGCAAAATTAGGTCATATGAGCAGATCTCAAACCCACATGCCTGAAGAAGAGATTTGGACACAGACACAGAAACTGAAGAAAGGGAATGGGAGAACAGCGAGAAGGCTGCCATCTGCAAACCAAAGAGGGAGGCTATAGAAGAAAGGAAACTTGCTGACACCTGGATAATAGACCTCTACATTCTAGAACTGGGATATGATACATTTCTGTTGTTTGAGCCACCCAATCTCTGGTGTTTTGTTATGTCCGTCCCAGCAAGCTGGTCAAGTCAGTATCCTCAAGACATTTAAGTTCCATGGATGGTGTAAACAAATAAGTAGACTTTTCAATACAGTGTGGTAATACCTGCACTAGGGGTGGACACAGGATGCCATGGGTATTGTTTAAATTACCTTAGAATCTTCCTCAGTATAAAGTTTCAGTGCCTTTCTTGATGGTGAAATGAGATATTCTATATGAAGCACTGAACAACAAATGCCCAAAACATACTGGTTCTTTAGATCTTTCTTTCATACCAATTATATACACACATAATGTTTTTTTCTCTTTCTACCCATGGAATAAACAAAAGTAGAAAGTTAAGAGTGATAGAGTCTGAAAAAACTCTGCTGGTCCAGAGAAATTTTCTCAAGATTAGTTTGAACTATATTTGATATCAAAAATTAGTAAACAGAATTTCTCATTATTTTAGAATCATAATATATGAAAATGTAATGTTTAAGTAAATACTAGAGGCTATTTAAAGGGTCTATTCTATTCAAGTTTATGAATGATGGGAGGTTTATTGGGAAGAGTTTGTGCAGAAAGGAATTTAACTTGGGAAATCTTTTGCTAGAAGTGAACTTCTTTTTTTTTTTTTGAGTTAGAGTCTCACTCCATCACCCAGGATGGAGTGCAGTAGCATGCTCACTGCCATACCAGCATTGACCTGCTAGACTCAGGAGATCCTTCTGCCTCAGTCTTCCTAGTAGCCAGAACTATAGGTGCACACTACCACACCCTACTAATTTTTTGATTTATTGTAGAGATGAGGTCTTGCCAAGTTGCCCAGGCTGTTCTTGAACCTGTAGACTCAGGCCGTCCCCTCATCTCTGCCTCCCAAAGTGCTGGGATTACAGGCTTGAGCCACCGCGCCGGGCCTAGAAGTAAACTTCTAATAAGATCAAGGTAGCATTAATGCTTATCATTCGTTAGGGAGGATTTATTTGTATTACTGATTTATTATTTCAATTAAGCAATGTTTCTTGATAGCAGTTATGTCCCAGGGCAGATAAATAAAGTGAAGTCTAAAGGTATGCAAGGTATTAGGCCAGGCTCTATTATTCATTGCAGAGAGATGGGTCCTGGGTCGTGATCCAAGTAGATAGGAAAGAAATTCTTTTGTAGTCTGTGTGTACCAAAATAATGCTAGGAATAAAAATATCCTCTCTTATTCTATATATTTTTTGGACTCCCTCCAGCAAACTCCCCGGGGCCAATGAAGAATATCAAACATAGAAACATAAAATGGCATACTGGGGCCTCTCCAAACAATCACACTCTAGGTGAATCCCAGAAATCTGAATGAATTCTGTGAAAGTTTCTTTAACACACTTTTGACAAAAGAACAACCTTGTTTGTACTTGTGGTTCTGGCTTGTCTCATCCCCAGCTGTCCAATAAACGATCCCTTCAAGTCCAGAATGGCTGTGTATCTATAAGCCCCACACTTTTTATTTAATAAGGATGAATTCTCCAGTTTGCACATTTTAAAATACAAGACAGTTTGCAGTGTCTTTAGACAATGACCTCTTGCGGCTGGTGATGGGCCGAGTTTCTGTGTGCCCTCAAACTGGGTCAGCGGGAGCCCCTCTTATGGCTCTGCCTTTGGCTGGTGTTCCTTGTCATTCCTGCTGCCCTTGCCCTGAATTCTGCCTCTGTGAAATACTTCACGTGTGCGTCTTCACATGTTGTTTTCCTTCCAGCATGGCTGATCTCTCTGAACCACATTCTAAACCCAGTCTTCTTTCGTCTCAGAAGACTTGCTGCTGGGACAATAGAACCCAAGTTCTTCATCTAGTCCCAGTATCTAGGAACTTTCTTTTGTTACCAAAAATCTCTCCTTAAATTACAATCCATTTCAAGTGCCATAGTTTGTGCTGTTTTGTGTAATCATAATACCTCTAGAGTGACATTTTAGGTGCTAAGTGTTCTGCATGTTAGTGCTACTACAATGCAGTGATTATGTCTTTTCAGACAATGTAAAAAATAACATGTATCTCAACCTTCTATATTGTGATAACCTGATGTGCACTCCAAAGGTTTAGTGACTAAAAAATGTTCACTATTCTACAATATCTTGGGAGTTCTTGTATGCAAATAACAGAAAATGACTCTTGTTAATATAAAGCAATGAATGGAATTTAGAAGAAGGACATGGGATCAATCATAGAATCAACTGTAAGACAAGAGGCCTGAGCTAGGGGAAGGGGCATTATCCAAAAAGATCAGCTAGAGAACACAGTTGAGGCCTTGCCTGAGATAGCAAGTCTAGTCTACAAGATATAAACCCAGTGACCTATGCATAGCTACTACCACTGCTGGCATCTGACCTGCTTCTATGAATATTTCTAACTACTTCTCTGCCTTTGTATCATTTTATCAGGATTCCAAGTGCTGGACAAAAAGATCAAATTGGCTGAAACTAGTTCATATGCTACTGGCTACCTGAGGTCAGAAACAGGGTATAACTGCCTGTGTTAGGATACAGGGAACATTTTTAATATAGGAGTGATGTTCGGATACTTGGCAGCCAAATAATGAAATTTCAACAAAGGTCCTTCTTTCAAATTCATAAAATTGTGTTAATATTTCTAGTAACAATACTTTTTAAAAAGTTTAGCTGACTTTAGCATGATCTCTTCATCAATTGTACCACCATGCCAAAATAATTGTTTTCCATTAAGTCTGTATACCAATCAAGGTCATCATCTTTCACCCATAATTTTACTCATGATGTTATGGAAAAGCAAATAGCCTTCTCTAAAATCTCATCCCAGAGGATCTATTATGGCTGTGGCAAGTTTCCATTTACTGAGTAATTACTATATGCAGGGCACTGGGCTAGGTAATTTATATACAGCATCTTATTTAGTCCTCACAAGGCCCTTGCAAACTCTACCTCATTCACTTCATTAGAATCAGAAAGCTACATCATGGTCTCAAAAACATCATGCAGCTTACATGCAGAGCCAGGATGAGAACCTAGGATTAATTGATCTCTTCTTCCTTTCTCCCTTCCTCCTTTCCTCCCTCTCTCCTCCTTTCCTCTCTCCCTTCCTTCCTTCCTTCCTTCCTTCCTTCCTTCCTTCCTTCCTTCCTTCCTTCCTTCCTTCCTTCCTTCCTTCCTTTTCCCTTCCTCCCTTGCTACTTCTCTCTCTTCCTCTCTCCTTCCCCTCCCTTCCTTCACTTTTTTCTTCTTTCTTTCTGTGTTAAAGTCTTTGTTCATAATATTTTCACCACCCTCTATGGCTCATAGGCAGTGTCAAAGCCCATGAATTCTACCTTCACGGGGAAAAAAAAAATTTTTGTTTTTTCTGAAAATATGTATTTGGTCACTGTCTTCATGGATTCTCTATGACACAGCCTGGCTGATTTTTTTAAACTTAAAAAAATTATCCCAGACTTCCACTCAGAAAAGAAAACTGATTTGAAAAGCTATAGACTCATGATTGTGTCAGAGAAACAGATGAGAACCTACAGTGCTCCAAGAAAAAGAGGGGCAGGAGGTAGTTTTTACAGTCGGTATCCCTTACTTGGAGGCAGAGCGAGTAGAAAAGCATCTGGCATCACATGTGACAAAGGCTACTGCCCTAGTTAAACTGTTGTGAACTGGGGCACTTGAGTCTGAGTAATTCAGGACTTTTATTTTCAGCCTGTGTCCCCAATCATCCCTGTCGAAATGAAGGCCACTGCTTGACACTAAATGTGCCATTTACCCTGAACACATAATCTGTAACTTTCATCCAACCGGCAAAGACAGAAAACTGTTACATTCTCAGATAAGAGAAGTTGGAAATATTTGAGGAAAAGAAAAGGGGGAAAAAAGTTTGCCTGGATCTATTAAACCAAAACTATGTATTTCTAGTTTTATACCACAAATGTATTTCTGTCCAATTTATCACTTGTTCTATAACACTTGCACTGACTACAAATAAACTTCACAATTAAGAAAAAGAAAACACCCGCCTCACCCAAATTCATATAATATAACAATTCTATCATTTGTTCCGTAACACACGCTACTGACCACAAATAAATTTCACAAATTAGAAAAAGAAAACACCCCCACCTTACCCAAATCCATATACTATACACACTTCTTGGAAAGGAGGAAGAGAACTGTATTTTGTGGAATTTTTCTGTCCAATTGCTAACTAGATCTAAATCTGCATCATTGATTTCAACTAGAGTCCAGACATGGATCCAGGAGTCATGCAGGCACCACTTTAATCCTGTTAGACATTGTATTTTTTTGTTTGAACCTATTTCTGTGTTAATTTTTTTTGGCAGGTAAATCCCATTGGTTCTGTCTAGTATTTCAGGAAGAAAGGGTAAATCCAAGTAGAATAAATAGAAGACATGTTGCCACTTAATTGCAGGCAATGTTACACAGTGATTATGGGCTTTGGAATCAAACTTCCCTGATCCAAATCCTATTCATGGGCTGAGTTACCTTGGACAAGCAATTTAGCCTTTCTGTAACTCAGTAGCCTCACATGTAAAATGAAGGTGTTAGTAAGAGGACTTCATAAAGTTATAGTGAGGAATAAAAATGAGTTAATATACATAAAGCATGTAGACCAGCTCATCGTAAGTCTTTAGTAAATATCAGAATTGTGAAAATGTATTGCACACACTTTCTCATGTCATGATTCTTTTATAATATATTTATTACCTAGTATTCAATTATAGAGATCAATAATAATTTATTTAACCCATATATTCAATTGTAATATATTTTTTGATTTTTAAAATAATTTATCTCAGCTTTATATTTGCCTATTTTTCAGATTACCTTAGAATAATTTTAACTTCCTAGAAAAATTCCTCTTGAATTTTAATTGAAATTATATTAAATATACACATTTATTTGGGGGAGAATCTTTAAAGAAGTCCAATCTTCTCCTCCAGGGATATATCTTTCTGCATAGTTAAGTCTCTGTGTAAACTGTACCGCTAATATTGTGTTTTTATTTTCACATGGGTCATATCTATTTCCTTCTATGTGAATTCTTAGGTATTTCAAACTTCTGTCATTAAGAACTATTAAATAGAATTTATTTTTATTTCTTACTGTTAGGAAAATATTTAGTGTTTTCTTTGCATGGATTTTTAAACTATAAGGTATGAATTTTTACGGTAAATGTATCAAAACTTTTCTGTGTGTGAGTCTATTTTTATAGATAGAAAAATGTCAACTTACATCCTGAATTTAAAGCAATTTTTACCTATAACTTTAAAAAATAAAAGCATTTTCCAAAAGGTACAAAATTTCATACTATAATGTAAGTATACCTCTAAGCAAAGGGGTGATTTTTATAGAGAAATCATTACAGTAAATGGCAGTCTGGTTTTACCTTCCTGCATAAAGGATGCCAGTAGGACCATCTCAGCCCAAGCAGAAAAACTAAGAACCTAAGAAAATTCCATGCTTAATTAATGGGTTAATTAATGGGCTGTTAAACTACAAAAGTGTTTAAAACTACAAAAGACCATAGTGAAAAAACAAACAAATAAAAACCATTTAGTACAGTCCTGCCTTTTTTCCACATGCTTCTACATTAGAATTCTTTTCATACTTTTGTAATTGTCTCATTTATTTATTGTTGAGTTGTTTGTTATCTATTTTTTCCCACTCCCAATGTAATTTCCATTAGGGCAGTTCTTGTTCACCATAGTGACCAATACCCAATTACAGTATCATTCATTTATTCATTTATGTATTCATTTCTTTGAGAAGTATATATTGATCTCCTATTCTGTGTCAGGAACTGTTGTGTATAGGCAAGGTCTCAGAGTGTTTATCTTCTGTGGGGGAAGGTAGAAAGCAAAAAAGTGAATAAATAACATAATTTCAAGTAATTGTAAGAACTACTGGTGGTAATAGGATAGACTAAGCAAAGCTGGGTGGGTGTACTGCTGCAAAAAAAAAAAAAAAAAAAAAAGCCAGAGAATGCCTCTCTGAGAAGGTAACATATGAACAGAGACATTAATGAAGTGAAAAATTTGGAGGAAGAATTTTGCAGGTAGACTGGATAAGATAAATATCATCGGTGGACATCCTCTCTTTCCATGAGCTCCCTTGTTTGGTTTTATTGCTGCTTACCATATTGGCAAATTCTTGACTCACACTTTTCAAAATTTGGTGTGCATGTAAACCACCTGGAATTGTGTTAGAATGCAGACTCTGATTCAGGAGGTGTGGGGCAGAACCTGAGAGTCTTAATTCCTAACAAGTTTCCAGGGAGTGCTCATGCTGTTGTTCTGGGGACCACTCTTTGAAGAGAATGCTTCTGAGCTATAAAAAGGAGGTTGAGTTTTATTATAAATATGAATGAAAGCCATAAAAGGGTCTTGGGATGACAGAACTGATTTTCATTTTCAAGAAATCATGCTGGCTGCTGTGTATAGAAAACCCAGTAGGGGAGAAAGTAGTCAGACAGGAAACCCGTTAGGAGATTGCCTCATTTAGGCAACACATGAGAGTGGCTGGGTAGTGTTGGCAGGGACAGAACCCTGAGATGTGGTCACATTTGGAAAATGTTTTGATTATAGTGTCAAAATAATTGACAGACTAGATGTTGAATATGAAAGCAAGAGTAACCAAGACTAACCACTAGCTTGAAGATGGGGCAACTGGTTTTGATTTGTGGTTCTTATTATAAAGATTCGAAAATTTGGAAGAGGAATAGGTAAGACAGGGTGAAAGTCAAGGGTTTGGTTTCAGATGTGCTGTTTTTGAGATTATCATGTTGAAAAACAAATGGAAGTATTAAATATAAGTTGAACATATATGTCAAGAGTTTAGGGGAGAGTGATTGATGGAGATGAAAATTTTGGAGTCATTAGATTTTAAATCCGTGCAACTAAATAAGCTCATCTAGCAAGAAAGGATTAGAGAAAAGATTTGAGGTTGAAAAGAAGACCAGCTAAAGAGACTGAGAAGAAGCTATCAGTGAGGTAAAAATAAATAAGTAAATAAAGCAAGTGACACTTCAGAAAGAAGTTCTTTAGCACATCAGCAGGGGGAGATTGGTGAGGAAGGTAATCAAATAAATACCTCTGACAGTTCAGATAAAAGGAGCCTGCGACCTGACAATTGAATTTAGTAGGATGTGGACATTGTTACGGATGACAAAAGTGGTCTTGTTGAACGGGGTGATGAATTCTTTAAGGGACTGTAATAGAGAATGGGAAGTGATCAAGTGGAGGCAGAGACATTAGACAACTATTTCTTTTTTTTTTTTTTTTGAGTTGGAGTCTCACTCTGTCGCCCAGACTGGAGTGCAGCGGCAGCTCCCAGCCACCGCAGCCTCGACCTGCTGGGCTCCGGAGATCCTTCCACGTCAGCCTTCTAAGTAGCCGGAATTACAGGCATGCGCCACCATGCCCGACTGATTTTTTGATTTATTGTAGAGATGAGGTCTCGCTGCCCAGGCGGGTCTCGAACCCGCCGGCTCAGGCAATCCACTCACCTCAGCCTCCCAAAGGCGCGGGATTACAGGCTGAGCCACCAAGCCCGTCTTTCTTTCTTTTTTGAAATCAGGATTTATGGGAGGACAGAAAATCTCCCACAGTGGGAGGGGACCTAAAGGTGTTACCCTAGACAACTATTTCAAGGATATTTGCTAAAATGAATGAATGAATGAATAAATAAATAAATAAATAAATAAATAAAAAGGAACAGAGAAATGGGCAATAACTGGGAAATAATGTTAAATCAAAGAATTTTTAAGATAAGAGATGTTGAAATGTATATGAGAGGGAACCGCCCAAAACCCGGAATTATTTTTTGGAGGGCTGGCCCTCTGTAGTACAGGCTACTCCTGCTAGGTGAGTGTTCCAGGAACTCTTCAGTACCAGTGCACCAGTGTTGTGAGAGGCTGAGTCCCACTTCAGTGAAATTTTTTTTTTTTTTGTAGATTCTTTCAACGCATTTGCTCATTTCATAATGGGTGATTTATGAGTGTACCTGCCCAAACTACCTGAGTGGTCAGTAGTTTTTAATCGAAAAGGCATGACACCCCATACTCCACCCTCCCTATTCACCCAATCTCACTCAAGCAATTATTTTTGTTTGTTTGATTGTTAGCTCAGATGAAAAAAGTCCTCAAAGGGCAATGTTATGCTGACGTGTAATGGGTAAAACTAAAAATAGCAGAAGCACTAAAAGGCATCAAAATTGAAAAGTTTGAAAACTGTTTTGAGCAGTGGAAAGGGTGTCTCAACAGGTGCATTGCATTAAGAAGAGACGACTCTGAAGGTGACAAGTTTAAACATGCAAGAATAAATACCCATTTTTTAATGAATAAATTCTGGCATTTTGTGGGTTCCCCTTCATATGTGCTGAGATGGATAATGGGTCAAGAGGAAGCATGAGTTATGCAGGTAGCGGGGCTGGCTGAGGAGAGGGGAAGAGAGTAATAAGACAAAGGGTAGAAAATAGATGTGGGTAATAATGTATGTAGCTTGGTAGATATGGGGGGTGAGAAAATAAAGCACTATTCTTCCAGATGTTTCTATTTTTTCAGTAAAATAAGAATCAACAAATAGTGAGAAATGAAGAAGAAATGCTGGAGCTTTGAGCAGTGAAGAACTGATGTGCTCTCAGATGACCTGGAAGCAAATTTAGTAGGAGAATGTAGTTATAATAGGATTCAAGTGTTGTTCTGAAGAGCCCTTTAAAATATAGTAATACAATTTACATGAAATAAGTGGTATTTTCTCTAGTAGTGTTTGTCTACTAAGGGAGAAAATGGCAAGGTTGCTGAGGATATATACAAGGGAGAAATTGTAGTGAAGGACCATGGCACCCAAGCCAAGTAAGAAGAAAGTGAGGACTTGAAAAAGTGGTTAGTCAACATGCTATCTAAATAAGACCAGAGATTAAAGTAAGTGAATGCAAAGACTGGAAGGTCTTTGACTCTTTTGCTAAATACAATCCCATATAACATACCCCCAAACTCTCCAAAGGTGATGAACCGCAATTTTTAACTACATGCACACAGCTGGAATTGCATGAATGTTTCTCAAAAGACTTACCAGAAATTTCCTTTAACCAGTAAGCACTGATTTTATTTACTTATAATTTCTCGGAAATACATGTATTGAGAAAAGCAGGGTCCGTCAGTATAGCAACTATATCCCTTTTTAAGTATTTTCAAGTGTTTTAATGCACCAAACTGAAAAGCAAAACATCATTCAAACCAGCAGGCTATTAGAGCACCATCCTTGAGTGCTGTTTTGTTTCTGTTTATTATTCTCTCAATAGCAATAAAACAGAAATCATAGCACCAAATTTAAATGTTAATATATTTCCAAGACAAGCTAAACAGCAAACAAATAGAATCTTGAAGCACCATCTCAAACATTCTTTAGAAAACAGTTAGAAGAGCAAAAAGTCCATAAAGTAGGGCACAAGGGTAGGCAATTAGAAGCTGCTGCCCTTCCATGTCCAAGGCCGAAATGAAGATCTTCGAAGCTGAGAGGCTACACCAGCCAATGATGATCAGGGCTAACATGGTTCCAGAGGTGCCCCTACAGTAAAGACAAAAAAGATGCCTGATGCCGGGAGAAAAATAGGTGATCAAGTTGAAGCTGCCTCTGAAATGTTCTTGGTAGGATATTTATAACCACTTTGTACATTTGTAAAATGAAGATGATAAACTATATGAACAAAAGCCCTTGGCTAGACAGAATTTTTTAAATCAAATTCATTATGGAACTAAATATTTTATACTTCAGTTAAACCTGAATTAGTAAAAACAGAGGTCACCTACAGTCATTCTCATCTGTCAACATTCAAATCCCAACTCCTACAATTCTCTTATGAACTGACTTTATTTAGAGCCTTCTCTTCCTTATTGGCTACATGTTCTATTTCCCCAAAAATTTTTCTTCCAAAATTGGCCCACAGTTGGAAAAGGAAGAAAAATGGAGTTCCAGGGGAAACTGGTCCCCAGTACTTCCAGGTGCACTTTCCAGGCTTTTTTTCTGATAGGCAGGCCTGACACCACTCAGCTGGGGACATGCGGAGTAGGAAAGCATATATGTATATGACTTTCTACTGCATCCCTGACATTCCACTGTGTATGTGTATGTGTGGATTTTCAGAATACTGGAATGGATTTGCTCAAATTGGCATCTTTTAAAAGTAAGTGTAGGGCAATCGTTTTTTTTTTTGAGTTGGAGTCTCACTCTGTCGCCCAGACTGGAGTGCAGTGGCTGCTCCCGGCCACCGCAGCCTCGACCTGCTGGGCTCCAGCGATCCTTCCGCCTCAGCCTTCCAAGTAGCCGGAACTACAGGCGCGCGCTACCATGCCCGGCTGATTTTTTGATTTATTGTAGAGATGAGGTCTCACTGCCCAGGCGGGTCTCGAACCCGTGGGCTCAGGCAATCCACTCACCTCAGCCTCCCAAAGGCGTGGGATTATGGGCTGAGCCACCGAGGCCGGCTGGCAATCGTTTTTTAAGAGCAACTAGGTAAATAAGGTAGTAAAGTGTGCCCACTTTGGGAATAAAGAGGAAGGCACGGGTGGTCAAGAGTTAATATTTTTTCTTATGTGCAAAACAGAATGCATTATTAATGTAAGAGCTAGGAGAGATCTTAGGAGATCTCCGTGATCAGCTTTAAAACAGTGAAGTGACTTGGCAAAAATGCATAAGAAAGTGGACATTAGGCCAAAGTATCCTAACTCCTCGCACCTTGCTCTTTTCACCACCAAACTACACTGCCTCACTTTATCCTGGTTTGACTCTGAAGTTGAGAATTGTGTTTATTATTTGTGAGACTGACAGCAATATCTACTCCTAATAATTAAACCAAAGCAAAACAAGTGAAACGCCTATAATGACTTGGATGAGTAATAAACCAAAAATATTTTTAAACATCTAACAAACTCTATATTATTATTTAATTAATACTAGGAATAATTTCTAGAGTTATTTAATGTACTTTTTGTGAACAAAAATATACAATTATATATGGTTAATTTGAATAATATGGTAATAGTCCTGAAAAGGTTATTTCGGTTTAATGGTCTTAGGAGTCAGATCATTTATTTCCTTTTAATATAATATAAAGTATTTCTATACTATCCTTTATAATTTCAAAACAAAACCTTATTAAAAAGTTCAAACCTGATGATACTCCAAATCCAAGAGTTCTAGTTTTTTCTTTATATCTTGAAATCATTTAATATGCTCCAAGTCTCAGCTTTGCTGTAAATAATGTTTAAAACTTATGTAGTTTTTAAACTTTGTATCACAACAGTACTCTTTTGAAAAAGTATTTGGCAAAGTAGAAGTTATAGAACTGAACTCTGTACTAACATGCTAAAACTTCTGCACTAAACAAATGGAATAACTCTTTAAGAACACAGTTTACAAAATGTGGACTCTTTTTCATGGATGAGACTCAATAAATACACCTATAACTCACATTAGTTTGATACATATTTTCCATCATATTCCTTTTTTTAAAATGATGTGTACTTTTAAGGGTTTGCTATAAGTTATCCTCAAAAATGTTACTTTAAAAATGAGACCATACTAAAACAATAAACACATTCCTAAATAAGTCATTCTCAACAATGTTATAAAAATTATTTGCAATTATATTAAACAAAATATTTAAGGTTTTTCTAAGACATCTATCTATGGCATTGGCAAATTCTTTATACAATGCCCCAATCATTTGATAATCTAAGACTTGGATCATTCGAGAAGAAAATGCAAACTGTGTCTCTTTGGGTGTGAAAGAATGAACACTGATGCCAAATGTTTACTTCCAAGAGGATATGGAGCACAGCAAGTAACAAAGGACTATATTCTCCCTCACCAAAGTGATAATAATGTGCTCATGCCTCAGGAAAGAGCCCGACAAAAATTTACATCTACTGTATCCTCAGTAGTAGTCTTCAATTGCAAACACTAAATGTCTAAGTGAAGGAAGAAAAGGGGGGGGGGAGTATCAACTGAGTGTGTACACTACGAAGTTCTCTAACATTAATATCCTCATCAGGGTTCCTGGGAATTCTGCACTGGCAGGAACCCAACTGAGAAAGAACAGTTGCCTCCAGCCTAGAAGGCAGAGTGCCTGGGAGCTGAAGCAATTTGTCAGTGTTTACCAGACACTCACTCTTCCAAGATCAAACAAGTGCATTTCCTGTATTTGTTATTTTATACATGATGATACTTCACATTGAAAAATGTGACTTAAAAAGTGCCAGTTTTAAAGATAACTTGACAATTTATTCTTTTAAATAATGTTTTGAAACTGTTCCAACTTCCCTATAGAACTAATGGTTAGAGTTTTTTGGAGTAAACATAGAAATTTACCCTCTTGGTCTTAAAGCTTGAAACTTAAATTTGCCTTATCTGAATTCCTTTCTCAGGAAACCAACCCTCAGGCCTATAGTGTCAAGGAACTAAAACTCACCAGATCACAGCATCCAGACAATGAGATGCCAGACCCCACCTGTTTACCAGCTCTTCTTCCTCGCCCCTTCTCAATTCCTGTTTTCTAGTCCTCCTCCTTATGTCTCCTTGCTTCCTGTTTTCTACTTTCCTGACCCACTGTATAAACTACTGACGTCAGTGGGACAGGAAGACAGATTTGAGATGGTCTTCCATTTTTCTTGGCTGATATTACCCAAATAAAAATCCTTCCTCCCTGGCAGTCATCTTTGTCACAGCCATTGGCTTTCTGAGAGACAAGCAACAGGACCTCAACTGAACCCCTATTATTTTGGTAACAAAAATAGAAATAGCACCAGAGGCAAAACTGACCTACTTTTCTGAATCTGTGTATAGCTTTTAATAGCTATGGTTTCCCCAATTCCACTACCAAAAGGATCAGAAAGAGCTTAACTTTTGCACTAGTGTGGCAAGCCTTGGTAATAATTATACATGGGGGGTCAGTGAGAGCACATGGACACTTACTGCAGTGAAAAGAAGATGGCGCAACTGGACAGGATGACCATGGGGAGGAGGCAGTAACCCAGGACACTTGCCACGCAGCCATACGACACCCCTGAACAGCTCATCAAGTTCAGTAGGGCATGAATCACAAGGCAGCCAATGGCACTCATGCCATACACATAACCAAACTGAACTTTTCCTGCCTGGAACAACATGAGGAAAAAGATTTGAACACACAACAGACATCAAGAGGAAATCAGAATGCCAACAAGACAGAAAGCATTTTTGAGACAGTTTTGTGCTTTCCATATCTTTGTAGTATCATCTTCAGAAGACTGGGAGTTCTGGAAAAACTACTATCTATGATATAAATTCAGAGCCTGAAGACAAACACTCCTGACTACACTTGGGGTGGAACAAGAATGCTACACAAAAAATGAAATATTAACAAGGTTATATATTTTTTTATCATGGATTGTTTATTAGGAGTACAAGACTACTAATAGTAAGACTAGGTTCCCACATTTGTTTAATTATTGAATGGTCAAATAACAAAATGAAAAAAATCTAATTCAGTCTTGGAGGTTTACAAGCCATATTTGTAAAATTAGCAAACATGTATAGGATTTACTCTGTCAGGTGCCATCAATGTATCCTATATGTATTTCTTTAATCCATATAACGTTATGAGGGAGGTTTCATTCTTATACCTACTTTATACATGAGGACACTGAGGTACAAACAGGTTAAGTAAATTGCCCAAGTTGAACAAAAGCTAAGCAGTGAACACTGGCAAGGAACCAAGGCAGTCTGGCTCCAAAATTAAGGCCTTTAACATTGACATGAACAGTAATAAAGTCTAAAATAATGTGACATATTTGACCCTATTTAACTCAGCATATCTCAAACTTACTTGACCACAGAATTCTTTTGTTTTCCGTAGTGCCCATTGCACTATGTGGTGTTGACCCACCACATCTTATGAAATGTTGATTTACATAAACTAACTGGAATCACAAAAAGGGTACTGTTAAAATAAGTTAGTAGTATTCAGAGCAGCACTAATATTCTGAGGAGAACTCATAGAAATAGCCATCACTCAGAAAGCACTAAGGTGTAGGAGCTCCAATAAATTCATCCAGGGAAAGTCAGTAGGGAATTTTTAAATATTTGCCACCTAGGAATGCCAAAACTCCAGTTTTAAAAAAAAGCATTCATTTTTATATATACATTAAGCTGATTATAAACTTTTAGATAAACAGGCTGACTCTGGTTTTCATGGAAATTATACAAAAACAATAAAGCATTTGACAACTTGATTGAGAGAGAGAGCTTTTTAGCTGTCATTTTTCCTTCTCCATGACTGTTATCTACGAAGTTCTTTAGATATATATATTTTGTAATGACTCAGAGTATTAGATAATGTTATTACTACTTTAATGTTCAAAATCATCCACTTATTCTGAATTCTTCTGTTGCGGTAGGAGAAGTCGATCACTACTGAGTCCTTTCATTAAATATCTGTGGGCTAGGCTGGCAGAATTCTCTTCAGCATTAGCCACGGATGAGTTCTCACATCTTCTGTGTACTCATGGCTATTGAATGAAATGATGCTAGTCGTGGACATGCCAGCAGAAATGCACCCATTATGCACTGCCCTACTGGGTGAATTTGCTTCACTTGGAAAATAGTGACAATTTCAAATCACTTTCATGTATGAAAGAAATGATCTACTTAATAGTTTCCTTGGATGGGATAGTTCTGAGGTAAGGCTAGCTGTCATGATGTAGGATGCCTTCCTTACACTCAAACGACACTTAACCAGACCTTCCAGGCATCTACGAGACAGCTTTATGAATGGAAAGGAGCAAATGGGACTGGATGACCCTGGTTTGGTAGTAAAATGGAGACTTTCCATATCAGTTTTGTACCTCTGTCTTCATGGTTTTCTCATGTTAGTTTGTCCAGCTTAAGTGGTAACACTATTGGGCTTGCATAATGTGATTTAAAAAATTTGTTTCAAATTCTAACAAGGGTTATACTTGAAATAGAAAATAAACATTCCATTACTTTTAACCTCAGTTTGGTGGCTTTTTTTTTTTTTTAGGATCTTCTCTGTATGACCCTCATTATCACAGCTTGATGAAAAATACTTCGCATTCTTCTAATTATACTTTTATATTGACCATGCATTTTGCTTTTTCAGATCTTAGCCCAACAGGAATGTTAAAGAAAGCCTTAAACCACTTGTCTTTTTTGGTATTGGGGTGACAACAATTTGTGGGAGAAAGAATAAGTAAAACCAAGCTGGGCACAGTGGCTCATGCCTGTCATTCCACAATTTGGGAGGCTGAGGCAAGAGGATTGCTTGAGCCAAGGAGTTCGAGACCAGCCTGGGCAAATTGGCAAGACCTCATCTCCACAATAAATAAAAAAATTAGCCAGGCATGGTGGTGCATGCCTGCAGTTTCAGCTACTTATAAGACTGAGGTGGAAGGATTGCCTGAGCCCACCATGTCAAGGTTGCAGTGGCCATGAGCATGCCACTGCACTCCAGCCTGGGTGACAGAGTGAGACTTCTACTCAAAAAAAAAAAAATAAAGAGTAAGTATAAATCAATGTGTTAAGTGGATGAAGTTGTTTTATTTGGTTTGTCTCCTTTAATCAGAAGAAACCACACTAAAAGGTGCAGCAACATAATTCTTAAAAATGATGAGCATGTGAATATGAATCTTATACCTCCAGAGGTAATGGACAGATTTGAATACTGGTTTTGGATTTAGTTTTGCCTTCTCTAGTATAATTCCTGTATTATTGGCCTATAAAATCACCCCTTACATTTTAATTCTAGATATTCAGGGCAGAGTTAATGTAGCATCAAATGAATATTAAATTAAATTTTACTTCAATTAATATTCACTTGGAGTTTTTTAGAAGTCCTTAATTCCTTGATGGTTACCAGAATCATTTCCAAAGTTACCACATCTGATGGTAAACATCCAAGTGATAATGTTTGCATAAGGAGTTTCAGAAAAATACACATCATCACAAATTCTCCATACTTCCAGAACTGAAAGGAACCTTATAAACCACTCAAACTCCTTTTACTTGAAGAATATAAACTGAAGGCCTATAAATATGTAGCCAAAGACTCAAGATCACAGCAAGTGGCAAAGTTGAGATAATTCAGTTTTCTCACTTCCAAATAAGAGGTTTTTTTTGCCCATATTTCTTTGTATTTAAAATGTAAGAGAGGATTTGTAAATAACCCCAATGAGCATACACAACCTTGAGAGATCTTGATGGGACTAATGCTATCTTTGAATGGATGACAACAGTAGTATTTTTCTACAGAAGACCAAACAACTGTTATATTACAAATGACTTGAAAAAGAAAGATGAGTTAATATGTTAAATTGATTATTTCTGACTATTTGATTAATAGACTTGGCCTTACTTAGCTGCTTAATCTAAGATTATCACATTACCGTGACAAAGACAAAAGAAGGGAGGTGAGAGACCAAATTAAAACTCTCATTGATAGAGTGTTTGATCTACAGAGTATTTGCATTTGCTCTAGTATAAAGAAAGAAAGAAGATGATATCACTAAATACTAACATATTAGATAAATATGATGTAATTATTAGCATTCATTACTCTGCGGAAACCAGATGGCTATTAGTATTTTGATTGACTATATATAATTAATAAGTAAAAAGTGAAATGTTTATTTGTTGCAAATGCATCTTACAATTACTTTTGAAAATTGTATATACATTGGGGAAAATTAACTTTATGAAAAGTGAATGGTAGTAAGGCGGGGAAGAGGGCTACATGGTCATTTTAAAAACTTTTTCTAGAATTTTTAATTTCTTATATTATTTTCCCTGCCAAATTTATCTCTTTGTGCCTTAATGGAACTATGCTTCTCAGATTGACTTGAAAATCTTTTTCATTCTCTGTTTTTAGTGTATTGTCAGGCTTTCCTTGTTATAAAATTAGAAACTTTTCTCTTATTTTCTTCTTCCCTTTTTTTAATGAAACGTTTTTCTAAACTATGTGCTAGAATGTCTTCTAAACCTTATTTAGGTGGAAATATATTTTTCTTTACCTTTTGGTGACTCTTGATATCGTTACTTCCAGATATAAAGAATATGATATGTGACAAAATCAGGAAAAAATTGCCTTCATAAAGACAGAAAACTAAAATTATACAGGAAATCTACAGGTTGAGTAAACACATCATAGGCCATCATTACAAATTAATTTATTCATCATAGTCTAATGAGAAACCTTATACCTTACAAGACATTAGGGAAAGTCTTGAGCTATGCTGCAGCAAAGAAAGTGATTACCAAAGAAGAGGACAAGGGTCTTATTTAGTGCCACAATAGCTATCTCACAGAAAATAAGAAATATAATTCAGGTCTTATATTTTCCAAATCCATATTTTCCTTCCACTAGTCTAGATTAAAGACTTTTCTTACTAACAAGAATGACACCAAGAGTAGTGGCTCACACCTGTCATCTCAGCACTTTGGGAAGCGGAGGCAAGAGGATTGCCTGAGTCCACAGGATCGAGACTAGCCTGGGCAAATTGGTGAGACTTCGTCTCTACAATAAATTAAAAAAATTAGCCAGGTGCAGTGGTGCACACCTGTGGCTCCAACTTCTTGGGAAGCTGAAGCAGAAGGAACGCCTGAACTCAGCAGGTTGAGGCTGTGGTGGCTGTGAGCATGCTGATGCACTTGACCCTGGGTGACAGAGGGAGACGCTGACTCAAAAACAAAAAACGAGGAATGACATAAATAATCTTTTATTTTGTAGAAACTTTGATTTGATGACTTGATTTTTGAAATTCTATTTAATTTTTATCTGTCTCACTTTTTAAAAAAAGTAATGAATTTAAAAATACAATGTCGGTATATAAAGTGGTATACCTTCCCCTGTATTTACAAAACTTGTTTCAAAACTGTCTCTGGAAAGGACAAGCCTTAAAATCATTACCAAAAGCAGGGTAGCTCCCAGAGCTATGCAGAAAAGGATGGGTCCAGTGAGGTCTGTTTCGTTCATTATGCTGCCATCTGCTGGCTTCACCGGATTTAACACGGTCAAGGTTTTTTGCCGTATATGATCAAAATTGATTCCAAGTTCTGCAAAAAAAAGGAGATAATATAAATATAGAAAAATAAAAAATGAGTTACATTATCTAATTAAAGGTTAACATATCTGATTAATTTACTTAGCATCTTAATCTGATTGTTCTACACAAACTTAAAAATTTTCTATTGCCAAACAATAACTTAAAAACAATATTTTAAACAAATAATTCCATCCAGGAAAAAGTTTCTAATATATGCAGCAAATACAATCTTAAAAATAGGGTTAGAAATCAGAAAGTCGAGAGTATACAGCAAAAAATAAAATTGCAGCTAACAGACTAAAAATCTCATCCAATTGCCCATTTAGATGTTTCAGTTTCCCGTATTTTCAATTGCTAATCCTTATGAAACTCTGGGATATCAACCATGGTATAATTTTTCAATTAATAGTATTACCTATATTAATGATACTTAATCCAAGTCTGGGATTTTACTTCTAATGTCTAATGATAAGAGCAATTTTATGCTAAATACTGGAAACTCCACAGTAGGGAAAAAAAGAGGAAGGTTCTTTCTGCAGGTAAAAGCAACCATGATGTGCACGCTGGGCTCTGGCGATCCTTTCGCCTCAGCCTTCCAAGTAGCTGGAACTACAGGTGCACGCTACCACACCCGGCTGATTTTTTGGATTTCTTGTTAAATTGTAGAGATGAGGTCTCACCAAATTGCCCGGGCTGTTCTCAAACCCGCGGGCTCAGGCAATCCACTCGTCTCAACCTCCCAAAATACTGGGACTACAGGTTGAGCCACTGAGTCCAGCTGTGCACGCATATTTTTATAAGGCCAAAGTGCTATGAAGCTGAGTCTGTGTATTCAAAGATTAAAACTTCTTGAAACAAGTTAACCTTTCCCTTTTAAATGGTGGTGTTAGAATAAAATATCCACAATCAGTGGAGCTTGGTGTCCATGAATCCAAACTCATTTAGAAATTTCTAATTTTTTTTCCCAATGTCAATTTTCCAAAGAGTTCTAGCTGCTGCTTCACAGATCCCTCTGCCAGATTCTGTTCCTCTTATAATTTTTTATAAAGAGAAACTCTTCACCGTTTGACATCCACTAAACATAGAAATAAATATTGACATTACACTTGTTTATTTTCTCAGCATTCCTGTAGAGATAAACTAAGATGTATCCTGGGTAGAAAAATAAATCAGTTAAAGAAGAATAGGGCTTAATTATTTAGGAACCAGCAATCAAACTGATTACCTTCTCTCTATCATTTAAAAAATTCAGTAAGGGTGAGGTAGAAGCTAAGAAAAATGGAAGCTAAACTGCTATAAGTACATGCATTTCAACTAAAAAGAGGCACCATTTGCTGAGTGTTTGTGCGCCCACAAGATTTACATGTATTGGTCTTATAGACACACAGTAAGGCAATTATTTTATTCCTATTTTAAACATCAAGATGGTTGAGATTTTGAGCTATTTGGTAACATGTCCAAAGTCACATAACTAGTAATAGAAAATCTAGGTTTCAACTTCATCCAATCTGACTCAAGAATGTATGCTTTTAACCACAGAGTTGTAGTTGGGTCAATGTGCATCTAATCTCATAATGGCACAATGGCACTTTTAAAAACCGAGTCCAGCTCTTTCATGTGAAGAATTGTCTTACATTTATTTGTGTGTGGCATTCAACTTCCTTTCCCAGGATTTACAAACCCTCTTTGGTCAGATACAGGATATGGCTCAACCTCTTTTACAGTGGCCTGTGCCACCTAAATGCCTTGTAAAGTTGACATCCTGTAGACAGAGTATAAGATGGACTTTTAATAATCCCCATGACTCAGAGGACCTTGCTCTAACAATCCAGACATTTTCAGATGGTCAGCTGGATACTGGTCTGAAGATTGATTATTTTATTCATTACATGCCCTGGATGACATTTGCTATTTCAAGCTTGAAAAGAAGAAAATTGAACAGTTAAGTTAATAGCAAACAAATAATTTACATTGCAACTTCCATGTTTTCTTCTTTATTTTCATAGTGCATTTATATATTTTTTAATGAACACACACTTTAAAGCATATGAAGAGTTCACAGCAACCTTAAAGTGAGGTTAGAATGTCTAATATAATTTTTAAAATAGCAGAAGATTTTAAAATTGAGAAATGCTGTATTTTAAATTAACTTCACCCGAGACTTATGTTGTTTTGAAATTTTATTTTCAATTTTGACTTTTATGCTAACAATTCATTTTAAATATTTACCATCATAAAGTGGTCTTTAATTCCATGTATCTTTTTCCTCAAAAATATAATTATTTCTGAAGAGACTTAGATGAGAAATACTTTATGCAACATCGTTACTGATTTGAACATTTATTTGATGTGCATAATTAACTTATGCACAAGATTCAACATTGAGTCATAAAATAATAAATGAGCATAATACCAACTAAATATTTTCATAAGAAAAAAGATTTTGTGTGATATAATATACTTTGTTTTTGAATTTACTGCAAGGGATGGGAGTGAGATTATAAGTATTTATTCATTGTAGATGCCCTAACATAACCTCTTATTACACAAAATAAAAAGATGAAACTGCTGTGAAAATTGAATGCAAAATTTATTGTTTTGCTGTCATCTAGTGGTAGTAAAGTATATGATCTATATGCTATAAAAATGAATTAAGATCTTTATTTTCTATGCAAATTTTGGCATTGGCCTTTCATATATAAACATCAGGCTATGCTACACATACAAAATACCAAACACCAGTAACTTTTTCTGGCCTAACAGACTTGAATTAACTATTATTCTTGAAGATGTATTTTTAAAATATTGATTGTACATTAACATTAACAAACAGCAAAAGTCATCATTCTTATGTAAAACCAAACAAGTACTTTAGAATACACAGTACTTAAGGAATAAACATATTTTCAAAATTATATGTTTTGCTGTAGGGAATCTTCATTACTTATAGTTTCATAATTGTGTAGGCTATTTTGATGTGTTCTTAATATAAATAGAAATTTATTACTTTACCCTAGAAATCCTATGTCTTTCTCACATCTTTAGATAGTAAAGACTTGAGACTTTCATAAGTCACCCAGCCTGAAGGACACATTGGATCAAAAGTTTAGATATTTCATAGATTCAAAGCGAAAAATTATATTAAGTGATCTCTCTCTTTATATACTATATATTTAGTGGGGACCAGCACAAAAAGAAAAAAATAGAAATTCACTTGGAGTTGCATAAAGTGGAAAGGAAAATCTTGTATATATTTTCTATTCAAATTTAAAGAGACATTAGAGGAGGACATTTAGAGTGGGTATACAACAATAGAAACATTCCAGTTAAGTTGAAAAGATTATTTTCAATAAATGTTGTAGGAGAAAAATTGGTTGAGCAGTAGGAAAAAAAGGTTAATTTAATTAATGTGTTAAGCTAAAAATAACATGAATAAAACATTTAAATGTAAAATTAAATGATAATTTTAAAATTCGAGAATCTATAAGGGGATGTAAAACATATCTACAGATAAAGAAATAAATTCTAAGAGAGAGAGAGTGAGAGAGAGAGAAATTAGAAAGAAAATTACCAAGGAAAAATTCTGGGTTTAAAGCATAAATATTAAGTTTTTTATATGCCTCTAAAGACCCATAAGCAAATTAGGTAGCAAGCACAAGCGAGGGAAAAAAAAATGTTTGAAATACATGTTATATGCAATAATCAATATTTCTATATTAAGTCTTTAAAAATACACTAAGGAAATAAAAACATTTTAGATTCCAATAGAAAATCTGACCAAATAAAATAAAACCATGAAAAATAGGAAGAAGTGAAGGCAGTCAATATACATTTGAAAAAATGTAAAAATTATTTATTGAGCAAGAAATACACAGTATTCTTTTTTACTTCTTTCCTATCAAACTGACAAAGACATCTCAAACTGACAGACACCCTCTGCTGTGAGGGTGTAGTGGAATATCCATTTGTGACATCAGTTTGACAGTACAAGTACCTTTTGACCCAGTAATCCCACTGTAGGGACACATACTAAGTATAGTCCTTTTACAGATTAGACCATGGTCACCAAAGTCTTACTTATTATGAGGAACACTTTTTTATTTTTTTGAGTTTGAGTTGAAGTTGAAGTCTCACTCTGTTGCCTAGGCTAGAGTGCAGTCACATGCTCACAGCTACTGCAGCCTCAACTTTCTAGGCTCAGGCGATCCTTCTGCCTCAGCCTTCCAGGTAGCTGGAACTACAGGTGTTCACCACCATGCATGGTTAATTTTTGGATTTATTGTGGAGACAAGGTCTGACTAAGTTGTTCCGGCTGGTGTTGAAGCCCTAGTTTCAGGTAATCCTCTAGCCTTTGCCTCCCAAAGTGCTGTGATTGCAGGCATGGGCCACTTTACCTGGCCAGGAACAACTTTTAAGGTGTGTTTAATTTATGTCTTTATATAATAGAATATTATGAAGCCATTATGAGCTGTGTTTTCAAATAATATTTAATGACTAAAAAATGCATGTATAGAAATAGTCATGATATAAGATAACTAAAAGAATACAAAACTTTGTATGCATAGTATGATCCAATTTTCATTGTTAAGTACTCATAAATACATATACATTCATTGAAAAACAGTATTTCAGCTTTAAGTATTATGCATATATACATAATACATATACATAATACATATACATACATAGTCATAGAAAAGTAGAATAAAGTCCTGAAGGAAATACATCAAATTGTCAATAGTAGCCATGTCTTAGAGACAAGATTTGAAGTGATTTTTTTTTGAGTTGGAATCTCACTCTGTCACCCAGACTGAAGTGCAGTGGCTGCTCCCGGCCACTGCAGCCTCGACCTGCTGGGCTCTGGCGATCCTTCCGCCTCAGCCTTCCAAGTAGCCGGAATTACAGGCATGCGCTACCACGCCCGGCTGATTTTTCGATTTATTGTAGGGATGAGGTCTTGCTGCCCAGGCGGGTCTCGAACCCGCGGGCTCAGGCAATCCACTCACCTCAGCCTCCCAGATTTTTATATTTTCATATGTTCCTATATTTTCCAAATTCTATACTGAATACAACTAGGTAAATGACAGTTTTTTAAAAACAGAGATGTTAAAGTGGGGGAGTCAAGGAAAATGTTTAATGAGACTGACTTATAACTTTCAAATGTTTATTAATTGTAGAGGCAAAATAGAATGAACTGATAAATATATTGGTCCAAAAACTTAACTGACTTCGAAAGAGCCAAAAGATCTATTATAAAATTTTCTGTGCTGTTTTTAATAATTTAAATCTTTCCCGTTTTTACATTTTTAAGGCAAAGAAATAAGAATGTCTTAACTCCAGATGACTGGCTGTTACATAAATAAAAAAAATAAAAGGCAGACATCTTTACTCTTTAAAATGTAAAATATTGAGAATTTTAATCTATTTCTTTTTCACTTGACTATATATGAAGGACGTGGAACAATTAACCAATTAATATTTCTACTTTACTCTCAAATTTAAATCTACTTGAGTTTAGTTTTTTTTTAGCACCTGTGCTTCTAGAATCAGGTTGCCACTCTTTAAGAGCAAAAGTAGCTGATATGAGTGACTGTATATTTAAATGAATATCGATGAATGGAACATCTTTGAAATCCAGTAAGGACCTTCAGCCCCAAGAGTCTCTGGATTTCCTTTATACCAGCGGTGTTATTTACTGGAACCACCTTCTTACCTATCTATGTGAAGCTGAGATGAGAGGACATTTTTCGGAGAAGAAAAAAATTGGTTTGTCTCAATGTCACAACAAAATATTAATTTGAGAAACTATCTCCTTTACTCCTAGGCAAGCATAGCAGAAAATAAAACATGCTGTTAGAAACTGCTTTATTAACTGGAGTGAGAAGGTTGGTTACTTTGATATAACCACTCTGCCAAAATAAATAAATAAATAAATAAAGTCTTTATTTTTGTCTATTCATGGTCAGGGAATTCAAATTTTAAAAATGGTGAAGGAACATTTAATATCTGTAGCAATGTCAAGCAACAGCACATATCTATTTCTAATTTCCCCTACATAAACGTGCAACAAACTTCCAGTGGTTTAGGGGTCTTGGCTTGGCAAACTCTTGTTATATGTGAAACAATTACACATAAAACACTGTACACAGCATGCTGACAGCCCACATTAAGTCCTAATTATTGCTATTATTCTTCTAGCTGTACACACATTAATAACACTTCTTTAACTTATCTTCTAACAAAGGAGGTTCTTCATCAAAACTGTCAATGTAAGGAGATTGTGAATAATAATCCGAGTTGGATGCTGGCTGAAAAAATTGTCCTGTGTAACCTGGTGCCATGAGCATTTCCGGTGGAACTAAAGAGGTAGGTTGAGGCTCCTCAATGGCTTGTTGTCTAGAAAAAAAAATACTAATATTCGTCCATCCAAGAAAAATATATTACAACAAATCAAGGAATGAAACTACAATTTTCCTTTTATGAATCCACATAGTTTCCATTAGTATTTATCCATGAAGAAACCACATAAAATTTAACTTTAGTCTGAAAAGGAACATAATTAGTCAAGAAAAGGCTTCTAGAAGAATGATTTATACCAACCAATATTAATTGAGCCTGTACAGTGTGCTCAAATTTTCTCAATTAAAAATCTACAAAGTGAACAGGTGTGGTGGCTCATGACTGTAATTCTAGCACTCTGGGAAGCTGATGTGAGAGGATTGCTTGAGCCCAGGAGTTCAAGACCAGCAAGAACAACATGGCACGGCTTCATCTCTACAAAAAATAGAAACATTAGCTGGGTATGGTGGTGCACACCTGTGCCCTAGCTACTCAGAAGGCTGAGCCAGGATTACATGAGCCCAGGAGGTCAAGGCTACCATGAGCTATGATTGTGACACTGCCCTCCAACCTGGGTGACAGAGGGATTTCAGGACTAAAAAAAAAATCTATACGGTAAAAAATAATTTTAATCTCATTTTATAAATAAAGAATTAGAAGTTCATGGAGACTAAAGAACTTTCCCAGTAACACAAAATATCATTGCAGGTGCTGAACTCCAGCCTGAAGCTTTCTGAGCAGAGTTCTGCTCCCTACACAGTGCTGCTTTTATGCTGTTCTTCAGAGGCAATCATCAAAAAGGAAGCCTATACAAATCTGTAGAAGCAGCAGGTAAAATTCATGATTTTAATAGTATAGTATAGTCAACTCATTAAAAAAAAATACACACACTACCTGCTATTCCTAAAGACATACACCTTTCAATCTGAGGGTTCCCAGGTAATTTTTGCCAATTGGATTATGTTTGAGTGACTAGCTAACTGTATTCTATAGCTGGCTTTAATGTCCATTTTTTTTGTATTTGTGCAAATGTATGGGGTACTCATGAAATTTTGTTACATGCATAGATTAAGTAGTAACTAATTTCTCATCATCCATCTCCCTCTACACCTTCACCCTTCCAAGTATCAACTGACTATCATTCTACCCTCTATGTCCATGTGTACATATTTTTTAGTACTTAGTTTTGAGTGAAGACATACAATATTTGACTTTCTGTGCCTGACTTGTTTCACTTAAGATAATAACCTCCAGTTCCTTCTGTGTTGTCCTTTCTCTTCCAAGTTAAGAAATCCCTTGACCATTTCTTGTAGGGCTGGTCTTGTGACAAATTCCCACAGCATTTGCTTGTCTTTATTCCTTTTTCTTTTATGAAGACTAATCTTTCTGGATGTTGAATTCTTGGCTGGCATTTTTTTTCTTTTAAAGCACTTTGAATACGCCATCTCAGTCTCTTCTGGTGTGGAAGGTTCCTACTGCTAGTCTGGTGGGATTTCCTTTATAGGTGACTAGATGTTTTTCTCTTGCTGTTTTTAGGACTCACTTTTTCACTTTGACTTTAGACAGTGTGATTATAATATGCCATGGCAAAGTCCTTTTTGCATTGTATTTGCCAAGGGATTACTGAGCCTCCTGCATTTGGATGTTTAAATATCTTACTAGGAAAGTTTTTATCTATTATCTCATTAAATAGTCTTTCCAAAACTTTTAATCTCTCTTCACCCTTGGGAATACCAATAATTCTTAATTCACTTTATGTAGTCCCAAACATTTTAGAAGTTTTGTTCATTCTTTTTTATTATTCTTTCCTTTTTCATTTGACTGGATTATTCCAAAAACCTGTCTTTAAGTTCCAAAATTCTTCCTCCTGCTTGGCGTAATTTGTTGCTGAAGCTTTTGAATATATTTTTTATTTCCTTCAGTGAATTTTTCTGTTCTAAAGTTTGCTTTGTTTTGCTTTATCTGTCTCCTTGGCAAATTTCTCATTTATATCCTGACTTGATTTGCTGAGTTCTTTGCATTGGTTTTTAGATTTCTCTTGCATCTCATTGAGCTTCTTTAAAAATCAATATTTTAAACTCTTTATCTGAAATTTTGAAGATTTCTTTTTGATTATGGTCTATTTCCGAAGAATGATTGTTCTCCTTTGGTGGTGTCATATTACCTTGCTTTTTCATATTTCCTGTGAATATGAATTGATTTCTGTGTATCTGGTATAAAAATAACTCTTAATTTTTCAATTTACTTTTAAGATGGAGTTTTTTTTGAAGATGTGACTATGATATTGGTTGAGTAGGATCTTATGACTTTGCTTCTCAGTATGTGCCATAGAAAAGTCTCTATTATTTATGCAGCAATTTATTGTGTTAATGGTATGAGGTTTCCTTGGTGTGCTATGGTATGGTTATTGGTGAAGGCTGTGATGAACTTGTGCTAGGGAATAGAATGCCAAATGGGCCTATCTTCAGGTTTCAGTGGTAGTGGTGGATTAAGTATATCTTTCCTTGTGTCCTGGAACTGCATATGCTGGCTTCTGTGTTGGTGGCTCCAGACAAGTCAATCCTTTGGCCTTGGGTGAGTTTCTTGGATGCCGATTGTAATAGTGGTGTACCAGGCAGTTGAGCAGGTTCTCAAGATCGATGGGCCACTAGCATGGGCGATAGCATGCTGAGATGTTTTTATGTGTCCCAAGCTGTGTGCGTTTGTGTTGGCAGTGGTTGCAAGGGGCTGTGTGGGATAGTCTTCAGATCAGTAGGTGACAGTGATAACATGCTTGTGCCCAACCTCAGTGTCCTAGAAGAAGTGCTTAGGCAGTGAATTGGGTTGTGGAACCCCCAGGACACTGGATCTCACACTCTGTGTTACGAGTTGGGGGCTGAAACCAGGCAGAGCAAGCTTGTGATCAGGCGTCCCAATTGCAAGTGCATGCATCAGCCATGACGGATGGCAGTAGGGTGATCCTCAGGTCCCTGGTAAAGTTCTTGGTTGAGGGGCAGCCACTGTACTAAGGTCCTGCCATGGGGAGAGTGGGGCTGAACCCAGGAGTTACAGAATTGGTCACCAGGTGAAAGACTTGCATCCCTATCACACCCCAGTCCCAGTGGGAGTTAATTCTTTTTTCCTGGGTAACAGAGCTCACTGCAACTCAGTCCTGGGCCAGAGGAGCCTCCATCCACCTCAAGACTAAGTCTCTATGGCAACTCTCATTCTGGTCAAGTCTGAGGGGCATCACCTACCTCGAGGGCCAGTGGCTGCAGCCCACACATGCTCAAAAAGGAGGCAAATGTTCCTTAAGGTCTGAGACTGGTTCCCAGGGCCGCACACAGCCTGTTAAATGCTAGGATCAGGAATGGTGTCTTGTTAGAGTTGCTTAGGTTTCAGAATGGGCTTAGGACCCAGGCACAGTTCCTTCTCACAGTCTTCTGGCATCTCCCTAAGTTAGGTTCAGGGCTTGGGAGGTTCAAGGTGCTCTCCAGTGGTCTGGATTTTATGATTCTCCAGTGGGAATGTGGAAAGACTATTACTTACCTTCTCTTGTATTAGGGAGTCACTCTAGGACCCAGGCTGGTCCTAGCTATGCAGGGTGCCTGTTTTCTTCTCCTTCCTAGTTTTAATGTTTCCTGTTGAACTCCCATGCTCACACTAAGATAATGTTTTCAACTTGTGATTGTCTGCTCATGATTTTAGTTTTCCTAACTGAATGAGGTGTACTAGAAACAATTCTAGTCAGCCATCTTGAAAAAATTGTTTCTCCTTTAAAATGGGCATTTTATTTTGTTTCATTTGGGGAGACAGTTGAGGCCACTCCAGCCTGGACAACTCATTCTTTTGTCCAGGCTGGAGTGCAGTGGCATGATCACAGCTTACTGTAGCCTTGACCTCCTAGGCTCAGTTGCTCCTTCAGCCTCAGCTTCCTGAGCAGTTGGGCCTACAGGCACACACCACCCCACTGGCTAACTTTTTAATTTTTTTGTGGAGACAAGGTCTCTCTGTATTGCTCAGGCTGGTCTCAGTCTCCTGGCCTCAAGCAGTCTTCCCACCTTGGCCTCCCAAAGTGCTGGGATTACAGGAATGAGCCATCATGATCAGCTAAAATGGGGAATTTTGTTTTGCCAACACATGATGTTTCCATACCTCCTTGACTGTGTTTTTGTTTTATATTTTACCACTTGTGTGAGAAAGTTGGAAACCAATCATCTTTGTAACTAACTTCTTGTTAGAGGTAGAGAAAAGAAAGAAAAACTGCATGTGAGGTTATTTGTTAATTTTAAATTGTTTTTACCTGAACAAAGGGGAAAGAAGCATAAAGAGTTGTCCCATAACATGTTTAAGTTTCTTTCACCAAAGGTTCTTGGACTAAGGTAAATATACAGTCTAAGGTTCTGAACTTTGTAACTCCCTATTATTTCTCTGTATTTACAACATGGCTTTTAATGGTTTTCTTCCAACACTAATCTTAATATAAAATCTAAGAATACCATATTTAACCTCCTTTATTTGAGTAAACCTGAACAAGAAGATGACCTATTTTAAAAACGAATGCCACTGAGATAGAGAGATACACACGGAGACATTCACTAACTCCACTGCAATCTCATTAAGAATAGGGACCAGGTGTAATACTTTTTGAATCCTCCGGAACATACAAGTTCTGACAAGGTTTGCAAACTCATCCTAGAAAAAGTGCTATATACCTCATTGCTGAATATCATTATGGTCACCTTCGAAGTACTTCCCTTGGGAAGCTATGCACTGACTCCAGTGCCTAGTCCACTAGTCAAAGCAATTTTGGAACTCTTTTTGGAATGGCTATCAGAGCTGTCATTGTTATGTGTTGAGGTCTGCCAATTGAGTTCACAAACTTGCCACCGAGGGCTTACCCTGGCAGCACTGTACAAATAACTGTATTGGAACACCCTCCTCTCTCTTCACCTGATCTTCCCCCCAATGACTTTTTCTTTACCCAAAGATAAAGGAAAATATTAGATAACATTCAGGACATCAAGAGTAATGCAATTTAGTCTCCTATATCTTCTGGTATTATAAATTTTTATCAGATGACACTCTGAATGGCTATGCCAATAAGTTCTCATATTTTTAGAGACAAAAAGAATTCCTGTAATATTCTTTAATAAAAATAAGGATAATGGAGCTGGACACTTTGCTATTTGCTTTGTTGAGTCTATAAGCCTTGATGAATAATCTGTTAGAGGCAATGAAATTAGTCAGATTAATATGCTCAATATTTAAGAAGTTACAGTCACCTATCCATACCTCACAACAATGGGAGTTTCGCAGAATATACCAACAAAATGTAACTCTCCTGGATCAAACAGTATCTTAACTAGTGCTATGAATAGATAAATACTGAACTTGTGATAATTTCTAATTCAGCATGTTCTTTCAGATGAAATCAATATCAATGTAATTAAACCAAAAGAAACACTGAACTCTGAATAGTCACATTTTAACATTAGCTTTGCTAACAAATTCCTTCTTTTCCTGTAAAAATCACTTCAAGCAACTGTGAAATGACTGAAAGTCTTCTTTAGAAATCAGCAACTTTTAAATACTCACAAATACAAATACAGCAATTAGAAGAGAATTTCATTTTTAAGTATGTATGTATATGTACATATACAATATATACACATTCATAGAAAAATAGAACAAATGTTGGGCAGAAATACATAAAATTGCTAATAGTAGTCATGTCTGGGAGACAGGATTTTAAATGATTTTTATATCTCTATTTATATATTTATATATATTCCAGAGTCTATACTGAATGCAAGTAGACAACTGACAGTTTTAAGAAAGCAGAGATGTCAGTGGTGTGAAGGAAAATGTTTAATGAGAATAGCTTATAACTTTTAAGTGTCTATTAATTGCAGAGGCAAAAATAGAGTGAACTATTTAAACATAATTGATCCAAAAATGTATCTGTGTTATTCATATGTATAAGTTTCCAGTTGAGCCTGTAAAAATCAAGCATTCTAAGTGCCCTTGGCAAGGTCATATTAAATAGGATCCGTACAATAGTGGCATGGATTAGGAAATGGTAGCTGGGAGAGCTGGCATTGGCAAACTTCCCAGATCCTGACTGGCCCAGCTGGGTACACAGTGATGCCATTTACTATATATGAAATACTAGGAGATCAGGTCTAAGGATTCAGAAAGGGTCATTCTGCCAGGTACAGTGGCTCATGTAATCCCAGCACTCTGGGAGGCCAAGGCAGGGGGATCCCTTGAACCCAGGAGTTAGAGACCAGCCTAGGCAACATAGTGAGAACTCATCTGTACAAAAAAATGTAATAATAAAAATAATAAAATAGAAAAATTATCTGAGCATGGTGTGCACCTGTAGTTCCAGCTACTCAGGAGGCTGAGGTGGAAGGATCTCCTGAGTCTAGCAGTTAGAGACTGCGCTGAGCCCTGATGGTGCCGCTGTACTGCAGACTGAGTGACAGAATGAGATCTTCAACTTAAAAAAAAAAATAGAATGCAAAGGAAAGATGGTGATTTAACACTAGTCTGTTAAAGTTCTACCAAACAAGTCGGGTTCGGTGCTCAGCCTGTAATCCTGCGCTTTGGGAGGCTGAGGTGAGTGGATTGCCTGAGCCCGCGGGTTTGAGACCCGCTGGGCAACTTGACGAGACCTCATCTCTACAATAAATAAAAAATCAGCCGGGCATGGTATCGCGTGCCTGTAGTTCCATCTACTTGGAAGGTTGAGGCAGAAGGATCGCTGGAGCCCAGCAGGTCGAGGCTGCGGTGACTGGGAGCGACCACTGCACTCCAGTCTGGGCAACAGAGTGAGAGTCTAACTCAAAGAAAAAGAAAGAAAAAAGTTCTACCAAACAATCCAAAGGGAGTTTTTCAGTTGCTCTTGCCTTTCTTGAGCAAGACCTACTTCTTTCTCCAAATAGTAAAAATAGATTTCCCACATTAAAAATTAGAAAAATATATCCTTAGTAACTAGCTGTAGGTGGCTGGAAATTATCCCTGTCTGAATGACTGAATAATTATGTGTAGTTTTTTTTTCCAAAGAGAAAGTCCCTCCTTGTTCATTCTAAAATAAGATACCTTATTTTTAAATATAAATATCTCCATTGTCTTAGCAAGCACAGTTAACTTTCAGATCTATATGCTGTTGAGCAAAACAGGCTTTTAAAAACAAGCCTGGGGGCAGAGGTGAGGAGAGGGAGAGGCAGAGACAGATACAAAGACAGAGACACAAAAACTGAATAATTGATTATCACTATCCTCTGGGTTCCTATGTCTTTTGTCAGGATCCTCAGCATTTTATACGGATTTTGGGGTAGATTTTAATTGAACTATTTATGGTATGAATAAAAGATCAAATCTCTGGAGCTTCTTTGATGAACACTAGTAAATCACTGACCTGACTCCATGTTTTATGTACCTCATAAAACGACCACAGCTAATATGCCCTTTCCTAATTCCTGGGACTTGCAGTGTGGATTGGAATTTAAATGTTACTGCATCCAAATCAAGAGTTGGATTTAAATGCTGAGCATCTGGACCAGGCTGGGCCATCAACCTGATGCAGTATAATTATGAGCCTTTCTCATTTGATTGGAAAACTCTTTGTCATTTTGATTTCTGGGAAATGTTGATAGGTAGAGTCAAATGGAGAAAGAAAATCGGGGTAGGTGAATTGGGGGGAAGAAGACTGTGGTCCATGAATCTTTGCTTAAAGAGAGAGTTTTGACTCTCCTCTTGGACATTTTAATTTACTTTAGTCTGAAAATATAGATGCTGCACAAGTGCTTATTCCATCTGGAAAAAAGAATGGAATAAAGAAACAGAAAATTCAAGTCACCTGGTTCCTTTCTACAAAACAGTAGAGCAGAGCTGAAAAAAACCAGTAGTCAGCTCTCATTGTGGATGGTATACCTAGAGGGACTATCCTGGAATACTTTAATGCTCCAAAAACTTCCTGTCCCTCCAACATTTTCCTGTTTTTTCTTGACCTTCCAAAGTGTAAATTAAAAAAGCCAACTTGACTAGTGCTTACAGGACAGAATAGGGGTATGGATGAGATTAAATTCCAGAGATCTAACTTTTGCAGCTTTAAAAACATTATATTTTAATGCCTTTTCCAATCCCTAAAGCACTAGATCAGCAGGAACAGCTAGGAAGAAGCTTGTGAAAGCAGTATCTATTTGCTTATGTCTGCATAAGTGATCAGTGAAGAGTATCCAAAATTTTTTGGGCAGAGCTGGAACAGGAGACTCCCCACTTCCTTTTATATTTGTTCTGTCTTTTCCTTTTTCCATCTGGAGCTTTTAAGGTATTGCTTTGTGTGTTTAGAAAAAAAAAAAAAAACTTCAAGAATTAACACATTTGAAATACACCACACATTTCAATTTACCTAAGATTGTTCTGGTTATTTTTATTGTCCCAAATATTAATAGCACCCATTTTGCATTAAAAAGTATTGATTTTATAATAAATCATGTGCATACTCTAGTTATGGCCCTAAAAACCCTGGGCTAGAATCCTAACCCTATTTATTACTAGATGTGTGACCTTGAAAACATTTCCTAATTTATCTTTGTGTCTGGTTTCTCATATGTAAAATGGGGATGATAGCATGGGTTGAATATCCATATCCAAAATACTTGGGACCAGAAGTATTTTGGATTTTTCAAATTTTGGAATATTTGCAGAATACATACTGGTTAAGCAACTCTAATTCAAAAATCCAAGGTGCTGCAATGAGCATTTCCTTTGAGCATCACGTTGGTGCTCAAAAAGTTCTGGATGCAGGAACATTTCAGATTTGGGATTTTTTTTTTTGGATTGGGATCCGCAACCTGTAGTGTCTAACTTATATGGTTGTTTGAAGATCCAAACAATTAATTTATATAAATCTCAGGACAGTTCCTAACATATAGTAAGAGCTCAACAAATGTTAGTTATTATGAAAGTTCAAGGGTCTGACCCTTCTTGTCCACAAGAAAACATCCAAAAAAATTATATAACCAAGTACAGTACATTTAAGTAACTTTAGGCAACACGATGTCAATTGCTTTTATGAATAACTAATACTTATATAGTGGTTTTACTTTAATACATACTTTCCTATACATTATTACAATTGTTTTTCAAGTTAATTCCATGAAGCAGATATGATTAATGTCCTTAATTTTCAAATGAAGACAGAGAAGTTAAGTCTTCTCAATGTCACAAAGACAAATGCTAGAGCTGGAATTTGAACAAAATTATTCTCTCTAAATGTCATATTTTGCCTCTAAAGGGCAAATACTAAATTCTTAATCATTTTGTTTTATTTTCAACTCAAGCTGAACTTTTATCTCAAGTAACTAACCCATTTCAAACTATGTTTTCCTTGATTCCATTATAACACTATTCACACTATATCATATTTAATTGCCCAATTCTTCAACTTAAATAATTTTGTGATGGAAAAGGCTATGGATTTCATTCGTATCTTTGAGTTTGTACTACCCTTCTTAATTTCTGACACACAAGAAGATACTCAATAAGTGTCTATTAAATGAAAAAAAATCTGTTTCTCAAGCAATGTCCTGGAAAATATTAGATCAAAGGAAAATGCTTTCTGTTTGTCCAGTGCCTGAATTCAGGCTCCCTGTTAAATGAAATTTTGAAAACAGGAGATAAGCCATTCACTTGGCTTGGGCCCTGGATGGCAAAGGTTATTCATTCATAGAGAACTGGATTAATTCCTCTGCCCTTTTCTGACATTTCTTCCTCAGCATTTTACTGAGATGCTGAGGCAAAATTAGCTTTTACCCAAGGAAACCTTTGTGCCTGGAACCCCGTGCCATAATATTAAGACTTCTTAACATGAGAGCAATATAAAGTACTTACATTCTAGAGCCATACAGATTTCCATAGGCATCAGAATCATTACCACTTTGCTCCTGGTTATCAATGGTATAATTAGATTGGTAAAAATCAGTGTCAAATTGCCCCAAGTTTGACATCCTGAAAAATAAGAGTGTTTCTTACTAAGTTCATGAGTAAATACAATTTCTTTAGAGATATTTACAAAGATCAACTGACCATGTGGTTTTAGTTGGATTCTTAGACAGCAAGGTATTCTTTGAAGGGGTAAATTAAGTATTGAGAGAAGGATGTGGAAATATAGACTAGAAAGTCACTTACAAAATGTGCTACCTTCAACTACTTTTTCTAAAGTTTTTACACTATGGACTGTGAATTTGAATAAGTTGGCTTTGATTTGAAAGAACTAACATTCTTCCCCCAAAATCTTATTCTTAGTAGTTTAAGAGAAAGAGTTTAAAACTTGGTTCACATCTAGAAGATTTTGCCTAAACAATGTTAGTTCTTCACTTTAAGCACAGATATACATATTCACATAATGTGTGTGTGCCTGTTTGTGTGTGTGTTGTGCTCTTGCAGCAAGGCAACAAAGCAAATGGTTGACAATAACATTACTATTTAAGTCTGATTTTTCTAGAGCTTTAAAGTACGCTAACAGCTTACAGTTCCCCCAAACAAAAACAAAACCTACAAACTTATTTCCTAGTTCTACTTGGAGATTCCTAAAAAGTATTTGAAACGTTTTTCTTCTTCTTTTACTCTGGATGCTGCACCTGGGATCCTGGCCGAGTCAGAGAGAAAGACTCATATCGAATGGCCTTTTTTTCTCTATACACTCTCTACATAGTTTCTCCTCACCTTTGGGAGTAAAGAGGAATGTTGGTTCTTGAATTAGACCTCGAAGCAAGGTCTACCAGAGGGGAAAAGAAAGGTTTGAAAGAAGAAAAAGGAGGGGGAAGAAGATGTTAGAGAGGAAATAGTAGCTCTTTAGATAAAAATTAGAGAACGAAGAAGAGATTCTTTTCACTTAGACAAACATGGATATTTAACTCAACATTTTAATTTTTATTTTTCTTTTAAAGTCTTTTTATTTTAAAGGGATGAATTTAAAAATCACTAGGAGCAATCCATATAATTATAATAATCTATGGAATACTACTTGTAATAAATTTCAAGTAAAATTGCATAAGCAACCTTAACCCTAAGGACCTTATTAATCAGAAATATTTAAAGCAACAACTGCCAAATATATTACATTTGTTCAGTTCAGTTAAAATACTTTTCTAAAATTAGATGCAGCATTTCATACATCTGACTTTATAAATCAAGATTTTTCATTAATAATGTGTATAAAAGTAGTTATGAATTATGTAACTAAAATCAGGACTCAGCGATAAATCTTTTAGCAATTTATAATTTAAAGAGCTTAAAATCTAATAGCATAACTTTGTCAGTACATGAAATATATCTTTATAAAGCATAGAGAGTAATCTTTCAAGAATACACTAAGTTTTCATATCATGCAAAACTTTATGTAACATGACTATTGGTATTAGAGTCCTTACATAACCCAGCTTCATATTTCTTTTAAATGCCGAGTCTTTTAGACGGAACAGACACATACCTCTATTTTTTGTATGTGGAAGGATCCTCCAACAAATGTAGCTTTATGTGAGAAATTTAAAGCAAATCCGTTGGTGAAATGATGACATACTGGCTATATATGTGTAAGTTTCTAAATTTGTACTCTGACACCCTGAACAGATCCTACAGCCAAAAAAAAAACCCTACCCAAAGCCAAATCCAGTGTCTCCTAACACTTGCTATGGCTTACAAACACAGTGAACAGTGTACAGACATACCATTTGATACAAGCATCTAAATCTGAAATATTCCATTAATATGAACAACATTAAGATGACAAATTATGGTTTGCCTCTGACATTTTCTGCTACTTATTTCTCCAGCAGTGGCCAAAATTGTTATACTATATGATCTAGTGCTTACTTGTAGGGCAGTTTCTGTTCCATTTTCAAGCCAATCCTACCCACTGAAAAGCATTAGACCCCTTGTTGTATCAGGAAGCCACCTGAGTGGACTATGTTACTGGGTCACTGCTGGGAGCCTTCCCTAGTTCCGACCCAGGTAAACTGGCTAATACTCTCTATTTCAGTGGTCCCAAATCTTTTTGGCATCATTGACCGGTTGCCTGGAAGACAATTTTTTTAGGGACAGGGGTCAAGGGTTGTGGTGTGTGTGTGTATGTGTGTGTGTGTGTGTGTGTGTGTGTGTGTGTGTGTGTGTGTTGGTTTCAGGATGATTCAAGTGCATAACATTTATTGTGCACTTTATTTCTATTATTATTGCATTGTAATATATAATGAATAATTATACAACTCATTAAGAAAAAAGAGGTGCCCACAAAAGTGGTAAATAAAATAATGGGTGGGCAGCTGTTCAATCTGACAGGAGGCAACGCTCACCACTCCCTCCACCTGCTGTGTGGCCTGCTTCCTAACAGGCCATGAACTAGTACCAGTCCATGGTCCGGGGCATGAGGGCCCTTGCTCTATTCTATCTGGACCTGGTAGTTTTTTTCCCTAATAGCAATCTCACGGCTAGAGGTCAAGTTCCCCTGTGATGTACTTCATGCTGACCCTCCTTTCTAGGCCCTGAGACTTCCCATGTATCCAGATCTCAGTAATGGAAATTTGCTACTCAAGGGCAGATTATTTGGCACTTATGAATTGTCAACTGGAGCCAAGGACAGAATATCAGGGTAATTTTTTCCATTTTGTTTAGAAACATTTGAAATTTGAATTTCTTTAATCAGAGCTCCACTATTTAGTTAGGTAACAGGGGGGTTACATATTTATTAAGAATCTACTATTGAGTATCAGACGTTTGTCTAGATTCTGTATTTGTAGAAACAGACAAACAAAATAGATCTGCACTTAAAGAGATATATTTTAGTATTGATTATACTATACACAAACAAATAATAATGACTAAGCATTGTTCTACAAACTTTAGGTTTAATTACTTTAATTTTTGTAACAACGTTATGAGATATTATTATTCAATCTTGCAGAAAAAAGAAATAGAGATTAAATAAATTGCCCAAGGCCATCAGCTAGTAGGTGGAAGAGCCAATGTCTGAAACCTGACACTGAGTCCAGAGATCACATTATTAGCCAAGATAATTTCAGGAATGAACCAAGTAGAACATGCTATTAAGTTGGAGAATGCAGAGGGGAGAGGATTTGAGTACTCAAAGAAGGCCTCTTAAGAGGGCCATTTGTACAGAGATTTGATTGGTGAGAAGGAAGAAGTCATTTGAAAGACTAATGTAAAGAACATTTCAAGGGAAGGCTGTGAGACAGCAAGGAGTTTGGTGGTTTGTGGTTTAGAAAGAAAGTCAATGTGGCTAGTGATTTTTGAACCAGGGAAAAATTGAAGGAGATGAGGCCAGAGGCATTGGCAGAGGTCAGATCATAAAAGAGCTTGCAGGCCTTGGTTAAAAGTCTAGAATTTGTTATAATTAATGAGATGTCACTGAAGGGTTTTAAACAATGCTATGATATGATCCGTTTTATGCAGAAGAGGAAGAGGCAGAAGGGTTAGGAGGAAGCTGTTGCAATAACCCAGATGTGATATGGCATTGGCTTGGTAGCCCAAGTTGTAGTGGTTGCAGTGGATGTTGCAACTGGTACAAAAGTCACAGCAACTGAGGGAAGAATGAATAGAAGAGGTAAAGCCTGAAGGAGCAGTATCAGTGAAAAGAAAATTCAGTGTGTGAAAATGGTGATGAGTCACCTGAACCAAGGAAGGTCCACTAGATAAAGAAGGCTAAATAAACAGGGACAGAAGATATGTGAAAATTTTTTTTAATAGGATTCCATTTCTGCTGACTAGGAGGGAGCAGGAAAGGGCAATCACTGAGGATAATTTCTAGAATTCGGATAACTGTTCTGTCCTAATGTGTAATGCTATAGGGAAAGTCACATTACTGTATAGCAGCCAAATTTAGATCATTATCCTTTCTATTCTTTCTTTCAAAGTTCTTTATGGGAAAACAAAGGTCCCTTCCTATAACATCAGAGATTCAGGGCGCATTCTTTTTTCCAACATATACATTTACTGAAAAGTTTACCAAAGGTAATATTTTTTATCTTAATCCATTAGATAAATTTTAAACTTATTTGGTGATTTTGTACTTTTTGACATTATTCCCTTAATTAAAAACTGACTTGATTAAATGAATTGCAGGAATACATGGGCCAAAAAATGGCATATAAAAAATAAAATTAATTAAGCCTCAAGTGAACCATAACCCATGAAATATTGAAGACCAAATGACTTTAATCTCCTGAGAAGTGAATTAATGGACCATTAATACATGTACCAGAATACTTTAAAGCTACTTTTATATATTACTATACACACACACACACACACACACACGTATAGTCACATATATAATGAATTTAAGTCTTTTTTTTTTTATTTTTTTTTGAGTTGGAGTCTCATTCTGTCGCCCAGACTGGAGTGCAGTGGCCGCTCCCGGTTACCACAGTCTCGTCCTGCTGGGCTCTGGTGATCCTTCCGCCTCAGCCTTCCAAGTAGCTGGAACTACAGGCACGTGCTACCACGGCCGTCTAATTTTTTGATTTATTGTAGAGATGAGGTCTCGCCAAGTTGCCCAGACGGGTTTCGAACCCACAGGCTCAGACAATCCACTCACCTCAGTCCCCAAAGTGCAGGATTACAGGCTGAGCCACTGAACCCGGCTAAGTCTTTTTTCTGTTGATGAATCATCAAATTGTTATAGTGTATATTGAAGAACAGAGTTTAGATCAATATTATACAGTATACAGTCACATATATAATCAATTGACTATGTTAGCTCATCGATTTAAATACTTGTTTCTGGTCTCTGAATGACCAACAAGACAGGATAATGTGAATGCAGAATCTCACCTGATTTTAGTAGCCCCGTGTTCTACTCACAACCACTTTCCTTTCCTTCCCTTTCATTTTTTTTGTATTTTATTTTAACGATGTGGGGTACAAGTCAGGATAAGGCACATAAGTAGTCTACAGGTGAAGTTTGGGCCTCCCATTGGCCCTCACTTCCCCTGGTATAGGATCAGGTACCCTTAGTGATGTTATGTACACCCCTCCCCTGGTAGTGTCCCGTTACTGCTGATCCCTCCCTTGTAGTATTGTGATTAATGTTCAAGACCCACTTAAGAGTGAGAACATGTGGTATTCAGTTCTTTGTTCTATGACAGACTCTAAGCATGACAGATGCTTTCCTTCTTCCCCCTTTCCTTTCCTTTCTTCTTTTCTTTCCTCTTTTCACTCTGTTCTTTTGAATTCTCTCCTAAGGTGCTTTCATCTAGTCCCCTGGCTTTATCTATTACTTATATAAAGACAATTCTCAAAGTTATGTATGCAGCTCTGACTTTTCTTCTCAGCTCTATTAAACAGACTGTCCGTTTGAGAAACATTTCAAATTTACCATCATCCAAACTGGATTTTTAAATAACTCTACCCTCCCCAATTCAACACTCTGTCCTCCATTTCAAGAAATGCCATCACAAAGCACTCACTCAAATCAGAAATCATTTAATCTGTCAACAAATTTATCAATTCTTTCTCTAAAATATATTTCCCTTTATCTCCACTGCTATCAGCCTTGCTTAAGCCACTATGCTCTCTATTTAGTCTTCTGTTTGCAATTATTCAGCAAGTGAAAAAACACTTTTAAAATAGTAAATTGAGTTGGACATGGTGTCTCATGTCTGCAGTTCCAGAACTTTGGAAAGCCGAGGTGGGAGGATTTCTTGAGCCCATGTGTTCTGAGACCAGCCTAGGCAACGTAGCAAGACATTGTCTCCATAAAAAACGAAAATAAAAAAATTAACCTGGTATGGAGATGTGCACCTGTAGTCCCTATTACTTGGATGGCTGATGCAGAAGAACTGTCTGAACCCAGGAGGTTGAGGCTTTGGTGAGGCGTGATCCTGCCTGGGTGACAGAGTGAGACCCTGACACACACACACACACACACACACACACACACACACACTCTCTCTCTTCACACACACAGCAGTAATAAGTAATAAAACTTACACGAAAAGATTGTAAAAAGTACACCTGTCAAAAGCCTTGCCCAACTCAGGAAATAGTCTTCTGTGGTTGCTAACTGCAATGAGCAAAGGGAATCAAGACAAATTTCCATCCACAATTTCTTAGTATCCCTCTAGTGATCTGCCACGTGTTATGGAGACTGTGAGTTGCTCAACAGCTATATCTGCAACTATTTTCCCTGTACCTGACAACAGTTCATACATTTCTGTGTTAAATTAAAAGATAAATGGCAAGCCGGGCTCGGTGGCTCAGCCTGTAATCCCGCGCCTTTGGCAGGCTGAGGTAAGTGGATTGCCTGAGCCCACGGGTTCGAGACCCACCTGGGCAGCAAGACCTCATCTCTAGAATAAATCAAAAAATCAGCCGGGCGTGGTAGCGCATGTCTGTAATTCTAGCTACTTGGAAGGCTGAGGTGGAAGGATCGCCTGAGCCCAGCAGGTTGAGGCTGCGGTGGCCGGAAGCGGCCACTGCACTCCAGTCTGGGTGACAGAGTGAGACTCCAACTCAAAAAAAAAAAAAAAAAAAAAAAAGATAAATGGTTAGATGGATGAACAATTGCTACTATTAGTTTTGCAAACTCAGAATCCAGTATCAGTTGATGTCTATCAATCTAGGCATCATGTAGAATTGTGACACCCATCACTACAGTTCTCTGACATAAAAATGGAGGCTCGGAGAGACTTCGTGAAGTCAAGAACCACATAGTATGTAAAAGAACCTTGTCCTAGTCTGCAACATCACTTTTCTTATTCAGCCCAATTTCCTTTTATTACTCTGTTTCTCCAAAACTGCTATATATGGCTGCCCCCAAATCTGGTGTTATGAATGTACCTATTTGGAAACACTAAATGATGTCTATTTATTACTCCCCCAAATATTTTTTAGCTGAACATAACTGCCTATAAACCAAAAGAAAAAAAGTCATCATTTTCTACCTCTGCTGACAGAGAAACGAGTTGTTTGTTACCAGTGTATATCGTGTAATTACTTTACTGTAGCAATCTGTATTGCAATTTAATGTATATTGACTGCACTTTACCCATAAATTACTAATCTTATCAATGCAGCGAAGAACACAATGCATTCTGTTTTCCATTATTTTTAATGCATTTTGGTCAGCATTCTTTACATGCTCTTTTTGTTAGTACCACATAAGATTTGTTCCTGATCATATGCCCTTTAAAGACCATGCTGCTTCTATTTTATAAGCCTGAAGCTACAGCCCTGAATATTATATAGTCACATGAAAATAGGCATAAAATTCTGTTTCACTGCATGAATTTTAAAGAGCTCAATATGCTCTATGGCAAAGAAAAGAAAAGAAAAGAAAATTATAGGGTTTTACTTTATTAATACTATCATAATTACCTTTGACTTTTAATTTGGCTATTCCTTGTCAGTTTTCACTTTTGTCTTAGTAGAAAATAAAAATCGGAATCTAGCAGACTTGTTACTGAACTCTTATTAAGTTTTTAGTTTGATAATAACTCAATGTTAGCAAAACATAACTTGTATGGGGAATTATGAAAGTTGATATGAGCTGTAGTTGAGTTGCACATTCTTAGCAATTATATTATTATAATAGTCATTTAAAAATGTAATAAGTCAAATTTGCATATATTTAGCACATTGATATAATTAATTTTCATAGGAGCTATTATCTAGGAATTACATAAATTCCTCCACAGTTTATCTAACCACTAGGATCCTCTGTTCCCTCATCTGTAAAAAGGAATAAAACTTAAACCTGCCTCTTCACCTTTATTTCATCCACTTAATTCTATTTTTCCATATGGTTCATAATGTACCTTATTAATCAATCCACATGTATAAATTTTATATGAATGTATTTATGTGTGTATAAATAAACTTATGTATAAGATGAAGATTAGACAAGAATTTGCAAAAGATACAAACACAGTAGCTGGCAAGTAGTATGTTTCTGGGGAAGTGAGGGTGGATCATATAGAGGCATTTATATTTATTCTTGTGTCCATTATTATTATTATTATTTTTTTTTTCTTAGTTGGAGTCTCACTCTGTCACCCAGCCTGGAGTGCAGTGGCCGCTCCTGGCCACCGC